>NC_068450.1:640483-690960 GCF_023373465.1 Oncorhynchus keta | reverse complement strand
TGGGTCATCATCTGGTATACCATCCAGAGGTTGGTCATCATCTGGTATACCATCCATTGGTCGTCATCTGGTATACCATCCAGAGGTTAATTCGGTATACCATCCATCTGGTATACCATCTAGAGGTTGGTCATCATCTGGTATACCATCCAGAGTGGGTCATCATCTGGTATACCATCCAGAGGTTGATCATCATCTGGTATACCATCTAGAGGTTGGTCATCATCTGGTATACCATCCAGAGGTTGGTCATCATCTGGTACACCATCCAGAGGTTGATCATCATCTGGTACACCATCCAGAGTGGGTCATCATCTGGTATACCATCCAGAGGTTGATCATCATCTGGTATACCATCCAGAGTGGGTCATCATCTGGTATACCATCCAGAGGTTGATCATCATCTGGTATACCATCCAGTGGGTCATCATCTGGTATACCATCCAGAGTGGGTCATCATCTGGTATACCATCCAGAGTGGGTCATCATCTGGTATACCATCCAGAGGTTGGTCATCACCTGGTATACCATCTAGAGTTGGTCATCATCTGGTATACCATCCAGAGTGGGTCATCATCTGGTATACCATCCAGAGGTTGGTCATCATCTGGTATACCATCCAGAGGTTGGTCATCATCTGGTATACCATCCAGAGGTTGGTCATCATCTGGTATACCATCCAGAGGTTGGTCATCACCTGGTATACCATCCAGAGGTTGGTCATCATCTGGTATACCATCCAGAGGTTGATCATCATCTGGTATACCATCCAGAGGTTGATCATCATCTGGTATACCATCTAGAGGTTGGTCATCATCTGGTATACCATCCAGAGTGGGTCGTCATCTGGTATACCATCCAGAGGTTGATCATCATCCGGTATACCATCCAGAGGTTGATCATCATCTGGTATACCATCCAGAGGTTGGTCATCATCTGGTATACCATCCAGAGTGGGTCATCATCTGGTATACCATCCAGAGGTTGGTCATCACCTGGTATACCATCCAGAGGTTGGT
This sequence comes from Oncorhynchus keta, assembly GCF_023373465.1. Classification (NCBI taxonomy): domain Eukaryota; kingdom Metazoa; phylum Chordata; class Actinopteri; order Salmoniformes; family Salmonidae; genus Oncorhynchus; species Oncorhynchus keta. The sequence continues at coordinate 689,941 of NC_068450.1, read as the reverse complement.
CATCATCTGGTATACCATCCAGAGTGGGTCGTCACCTGGTATACCATCCAGAGTGGGTCATCATCTGGTATACCATCCAGAGTGGGTCATCCGGTATACCATCCAGAGGTTGGTCATCATCTGGTATACCATCCAGAGGTTGGTCATCATCTGGTATACCATCCAGAGTGGGTCGTCATCTGGTATACCATCCAGAGTGGGTCATCATCTGGTATACCATCCAGAGGTTGGTCATCATCTGGTATACCATCCAGAGTGGTCGTCATCTGGTATACCATCCAGAGTGGGTCATCATCCGGTATACCATCCAGAGTGGGTCATCATCTGGTATACCATCCAGAGGTTGGTCATCATCTGGTATACCATCCAGAGTGGGTCATCATCTGGTATACCATCCAGAGGTTGGTCATCATCTGGTATACCATCCAGAGGTTGGTCATCATCTGGTATACCATCCAGAGTGGGTCATCATCTGGTATACCATCCAGAGGTTGGTCATCATCTGGTATACCATCTAGAGGTTGGTCATCATCTGGTATACCATCCAGAGTGGGTCGTCATCTGGTATACCATCCAGAGGTTGATCATCATCTGGTATACCATCCAGAGTGGGTCATCATCTGGTATACCATCCAGAGTGGGTCATCATCTGGTATACCATCCAGAGGTTGATCATCATCTGGTATACCATCCAGAGGTTGATCATCATCTGGTATACCATCCAGAGTGGGTCGTCATCTGGTATACCATCCAGAGGTTGATCATCATCTGGTATACCATCCAGAGGTTGGTCATCATCTGGTATACCATCCAGAGTGGGTCGTCATCTGGTATACCATCCAGAGGTTGGTCATCATCTGCATACCATCCAGAGTGGGTCGTCATCTGGTATACCATCCAGAGTGGGTCATCATCTGGTATACCATCCAGAGTGGGTCATCATCTGGTATACCATCCAGAGTTTGGTCATCATCTGGTATACCATCCAGAGTGGGTCATCATCTGGTATACCATCCAGAGGTTGGTCATCACCTGGTATACCATCCAGAGGTTGGTCATCATCTGGTATACCATCCAGAGTGGGTCATCATCTGGTATACCATCCAGAGGTTGGTCATCATCTGGTATACCATCATCCTTCTAGACCTATCGGCTGCCTTCGATACTGTGAACCATCAGATCCTCCTCTCCACCCTCTCCGAGTTGGGCATCTCCGGCGCGGCCCACGCTTGGATTGCGTCCTACCTGACAGGTCGCTCCTACCAGGTGGCGTGGCGAGAATCTGTCTCCTCACCACGCGCTCTCACCACTGGTGTCCCCCAGGGCTCTGTTCTAGGCCCTCTCTTATTCTCGCTATACACCAAGTCACTTGGCTCTGTCATAACCTCACATGGTCTCTCCTATCATTGCTATGCAGACGACACACAATTAATCTTCTCCTTTCCCCCTTCTGATGACCAGGTGGCGAATCGCATCTCTGCATGTCTGGCAGACATATCAGTGTGGATGACGGATCACCACCTCAAGCTGAACCTCAGCAAGACGGAGCTCCTCTTCCTCCCGGGAAGGACTGCCCGTTCCATGATCTCGCCATCACGGTTGACAACTCCATTGTGTCCTCCTCCCAGAGCGCTAAGAACCTTGGGGTGATCCTGGACAACACCCTGACGTTCTCAACTAACATCAAGGCGGTGTCCCGTTCCTGTAGGTTCATGCTCTACAACATCCGCAGAGTACGACCCTGCCTCACACAGGAAGCGGCGCAGGTCCTAATCCAGGCACTTGTCATCTCCGTCTTGATTACTGCAGCTCGCTGTTGGCTGGGCTCCCTGCCTGTGCCATTAAACCCCTACAACTCATCCAGAACGCCGCAGCCCGTCTGGTGTTCAACCTTCCCAAGTTCTCTCACGTCACCCCGCTCCTCCGCTCTCTCCACTGGCTTCCAGTTGAAGCTCGCATCCGCTACAAGACCATGGTGCTCGCCTACGGAGCTGTGAGGGGAACGGCACCTCAGTACCTCCAGGCTCTGATCAGGCCCTACACCCAAACAAGGGCACTGCGTTCATCCACCTCTGGCCTGCTCGCCTCCCTACCACTGAGGAAGTACAGTTCCCGCTCAGCCCAGTCAAAACTGTTCGCTGCTCTGGCCCCCAATGGTGGAACAAACTCCCTCACGACGCCAGGACAGCGGAGTCAATCACCACCTTCCGGAGACACCTGAAACCCCACCTCTTCAAGGAATACCTAGGATAGGGTAAGTAAGGGTAAGTAATCCTTCTCACCCCCTTCTCCCCCAACAAGATTTAGATGCAAGTGGCTGTTCCACTGGTTGTCATAAGGTGTATGCACCAATTTGTAAGTCGCTCTGGATAAGAGCGTCTGCTAAATGACTTAAATGTAAATGTAAATGTAGAGGTTGGTCATCATCTGGTATACCATCCAGAGTGGGTCGTCATCTGGTATACCATCCAGAGGTTGATCATCATCTGGTATACCATCCAGAGTGGGTCATCATCTGGTATACCATCCAGAGTGGGTCGTCATCTGGTATACCATCCAGAGGTTGATCATCATCTGGTATACCATCCAGAGGTTGATCATCATCTGGTATACCATCCAGAGTGGGTCATCATCTGGTATACCATCCAGAGGTTGGTCATCATCTGGTATACCATCCAGAGTGGGTCGTCATCTGGTATACCATCCAGAGTGGGTCATCATCTGGTATACCATCCAGAGTGGGTCATCATCTGGTATACCATCCAGAGTTTGGTCATCATCTGGTATACCATCCAGAGTGGGTCATCATCTGGTATACCATCCAGAGGTTGGTCATCACCTGGTATACCATCCAGAGGTTGGTCATCATCTGGTATACCATCCAGAGTGGGTCATCATCTGGTATACCATCCAGAGGTTGGTCATCATCTGGTATACCATCCAGAGGTTGGTCATCACCTGGTATACCATCTAGAGGTTGGTCATCATCTGGTATACCATCCAGAGTGGGTCATCATCTGGAATACCATCCAGAGGTTGGTCATCATCTGGTATACCATCCAGAGGTTGGTCATCATCTGGTATACCATCCAGAGGTTGGTCATCATCTGGTATACCATCCAGAGGTTGGTCATCACCTGGTATACCATCCAGAGGTTGGTCATCATCTGGTATACCATCCAGAGGTTGATCATCATCTGGTATACCATCCAGAGGTTGATCATCATCTGGTATACCATCTAGAGGTTGGTCATCATCTGGTATACCATCCAGAGTGGGTCGTCATCTGGTATACCATCCAGAGGTTGATCATCATCCGGTATACCATCCAGAGTGGGTCATCATCCGGTATACCATCCAGAGGTTGGTCATCATCTGGTATACCATCCAGAGTGGGTCATCATCTGGTATACCATCCAGAGGTTGGTCATCACCTGGTATACCATCCAGAGGTTGGTCATCATCTGGTATACCATCCAGAGTGGGTCATCATCTGGTATACCATCCAGAGGTTGGTCATCATCTGGTATACCATCCAGAGTGGGTCATCATCCGGTATACCATCCAGAGGTTGGTCATCATCTGGTATACCATCCAGAGGTTGGTCATCATCTGGTATACCATCCAGAGTGGGTCGTCATCTGGTATACCATCCAGAGTGGGTCATCATCTGGTATACCATCCAGAGGTTGGTCATCATCTGGTATACCATCCAGAGTGGGTCGTCATCTGGTATACCATCCAGAGTGGGTCATCATCTGGTATACCATCCAGAGTGGGTCATCATCTGGTATACCATCCAGAGTTTGGTCATCATCTGGTATACCATCCAGAGTGGGTCATCATCTGGTATACCATCCAGAGGTTGGTCATCACCTGGTATACCATCCAGAGGTTGGTCATCATCTGGTATACCATCCAGAGTGGGTCATCATCTGGTATACCATCCAGAGGTTGGTCATCATCTGGTATACCATCTAGAGGTTGGTCATCATCTGGTATACCATCCAGAGTGGGTCGTCATCTGGTATACCATCCAGAGGTTGATCATCATCTGGTATACCATCCAGAGTGGGTCATCATCTGGTATACCATCCAGAGTGGGTCGTCATCTGGTATACCATCCAGAGGTTGATCATCATCTGGTATACCATCCAGAGGTTGATCATCATCTGGTATACCATCCAGAGTGGGTCGTCATCTGGTATACCATCCAGAGGTTGATCATCATCTGGTATACCATCCAGAGGTTGATCATCATCTGGTATACCATCCAGAGTGGGTCATCATCTGGTATACCATCCAGAGGTTGGTCATCATCTGGTATACCATCCAGAGTGGGTCGTCATCTGGTATACCATCCAGAGTGGGTCATCATCTGGTATACCATCCAGAGTGGGTCATCATCTGGTATACCATCCAGAGTTTGGTCATCATCTGGTATACCATCCAGAGTGGGTCATCATCTGGTATACCATCCAGAGGTTGGTCATCACCTGGTATACCATCCAGAGGTTGGTCATCATCTGGTATACCATCCAGAGTGGGTCATCATCTGGTATACCATCCAGAGGTTGGTCATCATCTGGTATACCATCATCCTTCTAGACCTATCGGCTGCCTTCGATACTGTGAACCATCAGATCCTCCTCTCCACCCTCTCCGAGTTGGGCATCTCCGGCGCGGCCCACGCTTGGATTGCGTCCTACCTGACAGGTCGCTCCTACCAGGTGGCGTGGCGAGAATCTGTCTCCTCACCACGCGCTCTCACCACTGGTGTCCCCCAGGGCTCTGTTCTAGGCCCTCTCTTATTCTCGCTATACACCAAGTCACTTGGCTCTGTCATAACCTCACATGGTCTCTCCTATCATTGCTATGCAGACGACACACAATTAATCTTCTCCTTTCCCCCTTCTGATGACCAGGTGGCGAATCGCATCTCTGCATGTCTGGCAGACATATCAGTGTGGATGACGGATCACCACCTCAAGCTGAACCTCAGCAAGACGGAGCTCCTCTTCCTCCCGGGGAAGGACTGCCCGTTCCATGATCTCGCCATCACGGTTGACAACTCCATTGTGTCCTCCTCCCAGAGCGCTAAGAACCTTGGGGTGATCCTGGACAACACCCTGACGTTCTCAACTAACATCAAGGCGGTGTCCCGTTCCTGTAGGTTCATGCTCTACAACATCCGCAGAGTACGACCCTGCCTCACACAGGAAGCGGCGCAGGTCCTAATCCAGGCACTTGTCATCTCCCGTCTTGATTACTGCAACTCGCTGTTGGCTGGGCTCCCTGCCTGTGCCATTAAACCCCTACAACTCATCCAGAACGCCGCAGCCCGTCTGGTGTTCAACCTTCCCAAGTTCTCTCCACGTCACCCCGCTCCTCCGCTCTCTCCACTGGCTTCCAGTTGAAGCTCGCATCCGCTACAAGACCATGGTGCTCGCCTACGGAGCTGTGAGGGGAACGGCACCTCAGTACCTCCAGGCTCTGATCAGGCCCTACACCCAAACAAGGGCACTGCGTTCATCCACCTCTGGCCTGCTCGCCTCCCTACCACTGAGGAAGTACAGTTCCCGCTCAGCCCAGTCAAAACTGTTCGCTGCTCTGGCCCCCAATGGTGGAACAAACTCCCTCACGACGCCAGGACAGCGGAGTCAATCACCACCTTCCGGAGACACCTGAAACCCCACCTCTTCAAGGAATACCTAGGATAGGGTAAGTAAGGGTAAGTAATCCTTCTCACCCCCTTCTCCCCCAACAAGATTTAGATGCAAGTGGCTGTTCCACTGGTTGTCATAAGGTGTATGCACCAATTTGTAAGTCGCTCTGGATAAGAGCGTCTGCTAAATGACTTAAATGTAAATGTAAATGTAGAGGTTGGTCATCATCTGGTATACCATCCAGAGTGGGTCGTCATCTGGTATACCATCCAGAGGTTGATCATCATCTGGTATACCATCCAGAGTGGGTCATCATCTGGTATACCATCCAGAGTGGGTCGTCATCTGGTATACCATCCAGAGGTTGATCATCATCTGGTATACCATCCAGAGGTTGATCATCATCTGGTATACCATCCAGAGTGGGTCATCATCTGGTATACCATCCAGAGGTTGGTCATCATCTGGTATACCATCCAGAGTGGGTCGTCATCTGGTATACCATCCAGAGTGGGTCATCATCTGGTATACCATCCAGAGTGGGTCATCATCTGGTATACCATCCAGAGTTTGGTCATCATCTGGTATACCATCCAGAGTGGGTCATCATCTGGTATACCATCCAGAGGTTGGTCATCACCTGGTATACCATCCAGAGGTTGGTCATCATCTGGTATACCATCCAGAGTGGGTCATCATCTGGTATACCATCCAGAGGTTGGTCATCATCTGGTATACCATCCAGAGTGGGTCATCATCCGGTATACCATCCAGAGGTTGGTCATCATCTGGTATACCATCCAGAGTGGGTCATCATCTGGTATACCATCCAGAGGGTTGGTCATCATCTGGTATACCATCTAGAGGTTGGTCATCATCTGGTATACCATCCAGAGTGGGTCATCATCTGGTATACCATCCAGAGGTTGATCATCATCTGGTATACCATCCAGAGTGGGTCATCATCTGGTATACCATCCAGAGTGGGTCATCATCTGGTATACCATCCAGAGGTTGATCATCATCTGGTATACCATCCAGAGTGGGTCATCATCTGGTATACCATCCAGAGTGGGTCGTCATCTGGTATACCATCCAGAGGTTGATCATCATCTGGTATACCATCCAGAGGTTGATCATCATCTGGTATACCATCCAGAGTGGGTCGTCATCTGGTATACCATCCAGAGGTTGATCATCATCTGGTATACCATCCAGAGGTTGATCATCATCTGGTATACCATCCAGAGTGGGTCATCATCTGGTATACCATCCAGAGGTTGGTCATCATCTGGTATACCATCCAGAGTGGGTCGTCATCTGGTATACCATCCAGAGTGGATCATCATCTGGTATACCATCCAGAGTGGGTCATCATCTGGTATACCATCCAGAGTTTGGTCATCATCTGGTATACCATGCAGAGTGGGTCATCATCTGGTATACCATCCAGAGTTTGGTCATCATCTGGTATACCATCCAGAGTGGGTCATCATCTGGTATACCATCCAGAGGTTGGTCATCATCTGGTATACCATCCAGAGGTTGGTCATCATCTGGTATACCATCCAGAGTGGGTCATCATCTGGTATACCATCCAGAGGTTGGTCATCATCTGGTATACCATCCAGAGGTTGGTCATCATCTGGTATACCATCCAGAGTGGGTCGTCACCTGGTATACCATCCAGAGGTTGGTCATCATCTGGTATACCATCCAGAGGTTGGTCATCATCTGGTATACCATCCAGAGGTTGGTCATCATCTGGTATACCATCCAGAGGTTGATCATCATCTGGTATACCATCTAGAGGTTGGTCATCATCTGGTATACCATCCAGAGTGGGTCGTCATCTGGTATACCATCCAGAGGTTGGTCATCATCTGGTATACCATCTAGAGGTTGGTCATCATCTGGTATACCATCTAGAGGTTGGTCATCATCTGGTATACCATCCAGAGTGGGTCATCATCTGGTATACCATCCAGAGTGGGTCGTCATCTGGTATACCATCCAGAGTGGGTCATCATCTGGTATACCATCCAGAGGTTGGTCATCATCTGGTATACCATCCAGAGTGGGTCATCATCTGGTATACCATCCAGAGGTTGGTCATCACCTGGTATACCATTCAGATGTTGGTCATCATCTGGTATACCATCCAGAGTGGGTCGTCACCTGGTATACCATCCAGAGGTTGGTCATCACCTGGTATACCATCCAGAGGTTGGTCATCATCCGGTATACCATCCAGAGTGGGTCGTCACCTGGTATACCATCCAGAGGTTGGTCATCATCTGGTATACCATCCAGAGGTTGGTCATCATCTGGTATACCATCCAGAGGTTGGTCATCATCTGGTATACCATCCAGAGGTTGGTCATCATCTGGTATACCATCCAGAGGTTGGTCATCATCTGGTATACCATCCAGAGGTTGGTCATCATCCGGTATACCATCTAGAGGTTGGTCATCACCTGGTATACCATCCAGAGGTTGGTCATCATCTGGTATACCATCCAGAGGTTGGTCATCATCCGGTATACCATCTAGAGGTTGGTCATCACCTGGTATACCATCCAGAGGTTGGTCATCATCTGGTATACCATCTAGAGGTTGGTCATCATCTGGTATACCATTCAGAGGTAGAACTCTTTGTCCTGAATGCAAAGTGCTATGTACGGAGAAAAAAACAGGCACAGCTCATCACCCATCTAACGTCATCCCTACCGTGAAGCATGGTGGTGGCAGCATCATGCTATGGGGATGTTTTTCAGTGGCAGGGACTGGGATTCTAGTAAGAATAGAGGGGAACAATGAATGGACCCAAATACCGGCAAATCCTTGATGAAAACCTGCTTCAGAATTCAAACGACCTTAGAATGGGGTGCAGATTTACGTTTCAACAGGACAATGTGACCAATCAGCATACAGCCAAAGCAACGCTGGAATGGCGTCGGAATGTGAGCGTCCTTGAGTGGCTTATAGCAAAGCCCAGAAGTGAATCCCATTGAAAACCTGTGGAACGACTTGAAGATTGCTGTTCACCGAAAGTCACCATCTAACTTGAAAGCTCGAGAAAATCTGCAAGGGAGAATGGGAGAAAATCCCCAAATCCAGATGTACAAAGCAGATAAAGACATACCCGAGAGGACTCAAAGTTTATACAAACATACCCCAAGACGACTCACAGCTGATAGACATACCCCAAGACGACTCACAGCTGATAGACATACCCCAAGACGACTCACAGCTGATAGACATACCCCAAGACGACTCACAGCTGATAGACATACCCCAAGGATGGGTGGGAGAAGAAAATCAATTTAATCCATTTTAAATTCAGGCTGTAACAACTCAAGGGGTATGAATACTTTCTGAAGGCACTGTCTTCATTCATAGTTAAAAGCCCTGAACAATAAACCATCATTCGGTTCTATCTCGTTCTCATTTAAATTACAGACAGCCCTTCTTATTTTGTTGCAGAAAGCTGCCTACTGTGACCAATGTGCTTCTTAGTCAACTCCACAACACTTTCAACTAGAAGGTTCTGTTGTTTCCTTGTCAACTGGAAGGGTCCGGATGAAATGTGTAGGAACTGGTTCAGCTGGGTCCATGACGTCTGGTTGTTTTTGTTTAGACATTATGATTCCTACAAAGGTACAGTGGGAATAGAAAATGATGCCCTTTAAAATACAAAATGTTGTGATTGCCATAGTGCGGACTCTCGATTAAGGATGGTTATCACGTCTCAATGCAGAGGCTGACCCCTAGGGGTGAATTAACTAAATGCGCCCTGTCTCTATCATTTACATTTAAGTCATTTAGCAGACGCTCTTATCCAGAGCGACTTACAAATTGGTGCATTCACCTTATGACATCCAGTGGAACAGCCACTTTACAATAGTGCATCTAAATCTTTTAAGGGGGGTGAGAAGGATTACTTTATCCTATCCTAGGTATTCCTTAAAGAGGTGTCCTCTCACAGAAGCCCTGTTTATACCTGGTTCTAACTTTATCATGATCTCGTCCACATTCTGACTGTGCCCACATTTTTTAGACTGATGTAGACAAACAAAATACACATTGTGATCAGATCTTCCTGATCACCTCCAGAGGTAGTCAGACACATTCATTGTGTCTGGATATTTTACAAGTGTAGACAGATCTGGACAGAGAAACCAGTTAAATAATAATTATTCTGCACTGTAAAAATCATTGACTGGTGGCTCCATTGATTGATTTAATCTAGGTATCTTACAAATAAATATTATTTTGGAAGAAGAGTTGTGAAATAATTTGCATAAAGGAAAGGACCAATTCGTCTGGTCAGGATGCAGACACAGCGGACGGATAACAGACGCATGTTAATAACATGTGTAGACATATTTCTGGAAATGTGGGCACAATCAGAATGTAGACAAGATCAGGACAAAGCACCAGGTATAAACGTTAGCCAGAGAGATCAGGACAAAGCACCAGGTATAAATGGGGCCAGAGAGATCAGGACAAAGCACCAGGTATAAACGGGGCCAGAGAGATCAGAACAAACCACCAGGTATAAACGGGCCAGAGAGATCAGAAGAAAGCACCAGGTATAAACGGGCCAGAGCGATCAGGACAAACCACCAGGTATAAACGGGGCCAGAGAGATCAGGACAAACCACCAGGTATAAACGTTAGCCAGAGAGATCAGGACAAAGCACCAGGTATAAACGGGGCCAGAGAGATCAGGACAAAGCACCAGGTATAAACGGGGCCAGAGAGATCAGGACAAAGCACCAGGTATAAATGGGGCCAGAGAGATCAGAACAAAGCACCAGGTATAAACGGGCCAGAGAGATCAGGACAAAGCACCAGGTATAAATGGGGCCAGAGAGATCAGGACAAAGCACCAGGTATAAACGGGGCCAGAGAGATCAGGACAAAGCACCAGGTATAAACGGGGCCAGAGAGATCAGGACAAAGCACCAGGTATAAACGGGGCCAGAGAGATCAGGACAAACCACCAGGTATAAACAGGGCCAGAGAGATCAGGACAAACCACCAGGTATAAACAGGGCCAGAGAGATCAGGACAAAGCACCAGGTATAAACGGGGCCAGAGAGATCAGGACAAACCACCAGGTATAAACAGGGCCAGAGAGATCAGGACAAACCACCAGGTATAAACGGGCCAGAGAGAGAGAGTCAGGGCCCTGCCTTCTTACCTGCCTGTTCTCTTTCAGGGCCCTGCCTTCCTGCCTGCCTGCCCTCTTTCAGGGCCCTGCCTTCCTGCCTGCCTGCCCTCTTTCAGGGCCCTGCCTTCCTGCCTGCCTGCCCTCTTCAGGGCCCTGCCTTCCTACCTGCCTGCCCGCTTTCAGGGCGCCTTCCTACCTGCCTGTTCGATTTCAGGGCCCTGCCTTCCTGCCTGCCTGCCCTCTTTCAGGGCCCTGCCTTCCTACCTGCCTGCCCGCTTTCAGTGCGCTGCCTTCCTACCTGCCTGCCCTCTTTCAGGGCCCTGCCTTCCTGCCTGCCTGCCCTCTTTCAGGGCCCTGCCTTCCTGCCTGCCTGCCCTCTTTCAGGGCCCTGCCTTCCTGCCTGCCTGCCCTCTTTCAGGGCCCTGCCTTCCCTACCTGCCTGCCCGCTCAGGCGCTGCCTTCCTACCTGCCTGTTCGATTTCAGGGCCCTGCCTTCCTGCCTGCCTGCCCTCTTTCAGGGCCCTGCCTTCCTACCTGCCTGCCCGCTTTCAGGGCGCTGCCTTCCTACCTGCCTGTTCGATTTCAGGGCCCTGCCTTCCTACCGGCCTGTCCTCTTTCAGGGTCCTCCCTACCTACCTTCAATGTAGCCTTGCCGACTAGATAGATAGTGACACTCAGCATATCACACTGGTCCCAGGGTTATTTATGTCCCATTAGTATACAGTCAGACATATTTAATTTCACCTCATCTCTAATGGCTCCATGGCTCAGAATAATCTTGGCCAACCATTCAGTAGTCAAGTGACTTGACACTGGGCAGTTAAAGTCAAGTGTCAGATTTCACATTTATATATATATATACATTTGTCCTTTTATTTAACTAGGCAAGTCAGTTAAGAACAAATTCTTATTTTCAATGACGGCCTAAGAACATAATGTCATAATGTGGTGTTGTTAATAAAGTTATATCCCTTTGATAATCTGACAGGAAGTTATTAAGTATAAATCATATTTCTGATCATATTGCAGTGATACACGTGGAGAGGAACGAGCTCTTAACTGCCATGTGGTGGAAAACAAATACTTGTTTCATTTCTTTATTTAACTAGGCAAGTCAGTTAAGAACAATTTCTTATTTACAATGACAGCCTGTGGGGACGGGGGCCTGGGATTAAAAATAAATAAATAAATACAATATAAATATAGGACAAAACACACATCACAATGAGAGAACAGCAGTAGCTCTACGTTTTCAAGACTAGGGGGCGCTCACATACCATGTCTACCAGCAGGACTCAGGAGGAAGTTTACTTTGTTTCAACGCTAGGGGGCGCCATGTCTACCAGCAGGACTCAGGAGGAAGTTTACTGTGTTTCAACGCTAGGGGGCGCCATGTCTACCAGCAGGACCCAGGAGAGAGTTTACTGTGTTTCAACGCTAGGGGGCGCCATGTCTACCAGCAGGACCCAGGAGAGAGTTTACAGTGTTCTGGAGAGCTCCAGGCTTTAGTTCCAGCCCTGCACTAACCCACCCAATTTAACTAATTAATTACTCACCTTGCTTAGTAGAATCAGGTGTGTTTGTGCTGGGTGGGAACAAAAGCATGCACGCCCCTGTAAAACTGGAGAACCAAGATTAGAAGAACGTTGCCTTGTAGAAGTGAACTACACCACGAGGTTGATTCCCAAATGGCTAGAGAATAGGTTGGCATTTAGGACACCGACACTCTCTGACAGAACAACAGTTAGACTACTTGTGGGTGATATGCTTCCCACCAAGAAGCCACTTACTTATGAAGAGATATTGTCATTGTTTTGGCAACAGAATTTTAAAACTTCATTAAATGTTTAATTCCTGTATAATGTACCTAATGTGGTATTATAAAATCCATCCAGGCTAGCCCACCCAGCAAACCAAAATTGATCCTGTGGATCCAAGATGGCGTAGCAGTAAGTCGTCCTGTCATGTCGTGCCCTTGTATATATCGTTTCTTTTTGTTTTTACATATTTTTCTTCGCATATCTTTAAAAACATTTTACTAAACCTAAGCTTCCAAATACTCTCCTGCAACCCGCCTCACCCAATGTTCCTAAAGTATTTATATTTACTTCGAACCGGAACCCCTCAACTGAAGCTAGCCAGCTAACCACCAGCTATGCTAGCGGTCTTCAGCTAACCGGTCATCAGCTAACCTTCAGCCCGGAAAGCTCTCGCCAGTTCGAACAACGCGACTCTAACCAGAGCATAACGGACGTATTTATTTTTCATCCCCAGATTCATCCCCGGATTCCCACCGCAAACGGAACAATTTTCAGCTGGATCTTCACAACTAGCTATCGAGCTAAACCGCAACCCCGGATGATTACTCCTGGCTAGCCCTCGCTATCTCCCTGCTTGCTAATTCGGCCTGCTAACTGCGAGCTTGTCTAGCTCCGGTCCGCTAACTGCTACCTTGTTTAGCCCGGGCCTACGAACTGTTAGCTTGTTAGCACAGGCCTGCTAACCGTCTGAATCGCCGCGTCCCAAACACTCACTGGACCCATATTTACTTTCTATGTCTTTTTGATTTTTAATTTGTTTATACCTTCCGGAAACCTGCCTCACCCAATGTGATACGGAATCGCTATTATTAAAAAAAAAATTTTTTAGAACACACTCAAGAACCTCCAGAAGCTAACCAGCAAACTAGCTACAAGCTATTTAGTCACTGTTAGTTTTTTAAACCTGGATAACACTCGCCAGCCCAGCTTCCTGCCCATCCACCGCTGCCCCTGGACACTGATCTCTTGGCTACATAGCTGATGCACGCTGGACTGTCCATTAATCACGGTACTCCATTCTGCTTGTTTGTTTTATCTGTTGGCCCCGTTGCCTAGTCAACGCCATTTTACCTGCTGTTGTTGTGCTAGCTGACTAGCTGTTGTTGTCTCACCTACTGTTTTAGCTAGCTTTCCCAATTCAACACCTGTGATTACTGTATGCCTCGCTGTATGTCTCTCTCAAATGTCAACATGCCTTGTATACTGTTGTTCAGGTTAGTTATCATTGTTTTAGTTCACAATGGAGCCCCTAGTTTCACTCTTCATACCCTGATAACCCTTTGTTCCACCTCCCACACATGCGGTGACCTCACCCATTACAAACAGCATGTCCAGAGATACAACCTCTCATCATCACCCAGTGCCTGGGCTTACCTCCGCTGTACCCGCACCCCACCATACCCCTGTCTGCGCATTATGCCCTGAATATATTCTACCATGCCCAGAAACCTGCTCCTTTTATTCTCTGTCCCTAACGCTCTAGGCGACCAGTTTTGATGGCCTTTTAGCCGCACCTCATACTACTCCTTCTCTGTTCCGCGAGTGATGTGGAGGTAAACCCACGCCCGGCACCCTCATTTGTTGACTTCTGTGATCGAAAAGCCTTGGTTTCATGCATGTCAACATCAGAAGCCTCCTCCCTAAGTTTGTTTTACTCACTGCTTTAGCACACTCTGCTAACCCTGATGTCCTTGCCGTGTCTGGAATCCTGCCTCAGGAAAGCCACCAAAATTCAGAGATTTCCATACCCATCTATAACATCTTCCGTCAAGAAAGAACTGCCAAAGGGGGAGGAGTTGCAGTCTACTGTAGAGATAGCCTGCAAAGTAATGTCATACTTTCCAGGTCCATACCCAAACAGTTCGAACTACTAATTTTGAAATGACTCTCTCCAGAAATAAGTCTCCTCACTGTTGCCGCCTGCTACCGACTCCTCAGCTCCCAGCTGTGCCCTGGACACCATTTGTGAATTGATCGCCCCCATCTAGCTTCAGAGTTTGTTCTGTTAGGTGACCTAAACTGGGATATGCTTAACACCCCGGCAGTCCTACAATCTAAGCTAGATGCCCTCAATCTCACACAAATCATCAAGGAACCCACCATCACTACCTCATTGCCTGTATCCGCTACGGAGCCGCAGTCAAACGACCACCCTCATCACTGTCAAACGCTCCCTAAAACACTTCTGTGAGCAGGCCTTCTAATCGACCTGGCCCGGGTATCCTGAAGGACATTGACCTCATCCCGTCAGTTGAGGGGATGCCTGGTCATTCTTTAAAAGTAACTTCCTCACCATTTTAGATAAGCATGCTCCGTTCAAAAATGCAGAACTAAGAACAGATACAGCCCTTGGTTCACTCCAGAACTGACTGCCCTCGACCAGGGCACAAAAACATCCTGTGGCGGACTGCAATAGCATCGAATAGTCCCCGTGATATGCAACTGTTCAGGGAAGTCAGGAACCAATACACGCAGTCAGTCAGGAAAGCTAAGGCCAGCTTCTTCAGGCAGAAGTTTGCATCCTGTAGCTCCAACTCCAAAAAGTTCTGGGACACTGTGAAGTCCATGGAGAACAAGAGCACCTCCTCCCAGCTGCCCACTGCACTGAGGCTAGGTAACACGGTCACCACCGATAAATCCATGATTAGCGAAAACTTCAATAAGCATTTCAACGGCTGGCCATGCCTTCCGCCTGGCTACCCAACCCTCGGCCAACAGCCCGCCCCCCGCAGCTCCGCCCAAGCCTCTCCAGGTTCTCCTTACCCAAATCCAGATAGCAGATGTTCTGAAAGAGCTGCAAAACCTGGACCCGTAAAATCAGCTGGGCTTGGACAATCTGGACCCTCTATTTCTGAAACTATCCGCCGCCATTGTCGCAACCCCTATTACCAGCCTGTTCAACCTCTCTTTCATATCGTCTGAGATCCCTAAGGATTGGAAAGCTGCCGCAGTCATCCCCCTCTTCAAAGGGGGAGACACCCTGGACCCAAACTGTTACAGATCTATATCCATTCTGCCCTGCCTATCTAAGGTCTTCGAAAGCCAAGTCAACAAACAGGTCACTGACCATCTCAACCCCACCGTACCTTCTCCGCTGTGGCAATCTGGTTTCCGAGCCGGGCTCACGGGTGCACCTCAGTCACACCTCAAGGTACTAAACAATATTTATAACCGCCATCGATAAAAGACAATACTGTGCAGCCGTCTTCATCGACCTTGCCAAGGCTTTCGACTCTGTCAATCACCATATTCTTATCGGCAGACTCAGTAGCCTCGGTTTTTCGGATGACTGCCTTGCCTGGTTCACCAATTACTTTGCAGACAGAGTTCAGTGTGTCAAATCGGAGGGCATGCTGTCCGGTCCTCTGGCAGTCTCTATGGGGGTGCCACATGGTTCAATTCTCGGGCCGACTCTTTTCTCTGTATATAGTGGTCCTTCTGTAGCTCAGTTGGTAGAGCATGGCGCTTGTAACGCCAGGGTAGTGGGTTCGATCCCCGGGACCACCCATACGTAGAATGTATGCACACATGACTGTAAGTCGCTTTGGATAAAAGCGTCAGCTAAATGGCATATATTATTATTATATATCAATGATGTTGCTCTTGCTGCGGGCGATTCCCTGATCCACCTCTATGCAGACGACACCATTCTATATACTTTCGGCCCGTCATTGGACACTGTGCTATCTAACCCCCAAACGAGCTTCAATGCCATACAACACTCCTTCCGTGGCCTCCAACTGCTCTTAAACGCTAGTAAAACCAAATGCATGCTTTTCAACCGATCGCTGCCTGCACCCACATGCCCGACTAGCATCACCACCCTGGATGGTTCCGACCTTGAATATGTGGACATCTATAAGTACCTAGGTGTCTGGCTAGACTGCAAACTCTTCTTCCAGACTCATATCAAACATCTCCAATCGAAAAATCAAATCAAGAGTCGGCTTTCTATTCCGCAACAAAGCCTCCTTCACTCACGCCGCCAAGCTTACCCTAGTAAAACTGACTATCCTACCGATCCTCGACTTCTCGCGATGTCATCTACAAAATGGCTTCCAACACTCTACTCAGACTGCATCCAGTTTGCTATCACAGTGCCATCCGTTTTGTCACTAAAGCACCTTATACCACCCACCACTGCGATCTCTGTATGCTCTAGTCGGCTGGCCCTCGCATATTCGTCGCCAGACCCACTGGCTCCAGGTCATCTACAAGTCCATGCTAGGTAAAGCCCGCCTTATCTCAGTTCACTGGTCACGATGGCAACACCCATCCGTAGCACGCACTCCAGCAGGTGTATCTCACTGATCATCCCTAAAGCCAACACCTCATTTGGCCACCTTTCCTTCCAGTTCTCTGCTGCCTGTGACTGGAACGAATTGCAAAAAATTGCTGAAGTTGAGACTTTTATCTCCTCACCAACTTCAAACATCAGCCATCTGAGCAGCTAACCGATCGCTGCAGCTGTACATAGTCTATTGGTAAATAGCCCACCCATTTTCACCTACCTCATCCTCATACTGTTTTTATTTATTTACTTTTCTGCTCTTTGCACACCAATATCTCTACCTGTACATGACCATCTGATCATTTATCACTCCAGTGTTAATCTGCAAAATTGTATTATTCGCCTACCTCCTCATGCCTTTTGCACACATTGTATATAGACTCCCTTTTTTTCTAATGTGTTATTGACTTGTTAATTGTTTACTCCATGTGTAACTCTGTGTTGTCTGTTCACACTGCTATGCTTTATCTTGGCCAGGTCGCAGTTGCAAAATGAGAACTTGTTGTCAACTAGCCTACCTGGTTAAATAAAGGTGAAATAAAAAATAAAATAAAATAAAATTTTTGTTATGTAGCAGGAATGTTCTAATAACACAAAACTGTAGAGTTGTGCTGATTATAAAACGTTGGCAATAAAACATCGCTGGTATTGTGAGAATGTTCCTAGAACACAGTCAATATATTCTTTTAAAGGTTCCCAGAATGTTTCATTAGGTTGTGTGAACAGTCTGGTGGGGAACAGTCTGGGGGGACCAGTCTGTCTGGAACAGTCTGATGGGAACAGTCTGATGGGAACAGTCTGGTGGGGAACAGTCTGGGGGGACCAGTCTGGGGGGAACAGTCTGGGGGGAACAGTCTTATGGGAACAGTCTGATGGGAACAGTCTGGGGGGAACAGTCTGGTGGGGAACAGCCTGGTGGGAACAGTCTGATGGGAACAGTCTGATGGGAACAGTCTGATGGGAACAGTCTGGTGGGAACAGTCTGGTGGGAACAGTCTGATGGGAACAGTCTGATGGGAACTGTCTGGGGGGAACAGTCTGGGGGGAACAGTCTGGGGGGAACAGTCTGGGGAGGAACAGTCTGGGGGGAACAGTCTGGTGGGGAACAGTCTGGGGAGGAACAGTCTGGGGGAACAGTCTGGTGGGAACAGTCTGGTGGGGAACAGTCTGATGGGAACAGTCTGGTGGGGAAACAGTCTGGGGGAACAGTCTGGGGGAACAGTAGGGGGGAACAGTCTGGGGGGAAACAGTCTGGTGGGAAAAGTCTGGGGGACCAGTCTGGGGGAACAGTCTGGGGTAACAGTCTGGTGGGGAATAGTCTGGGGGGTAACAGTCTGGGGGTAACAGTCTGGGGGGACAGTCTGGGGGAACAGTCTGATGGGAAAAGTCTGGGGGGAACAGTCTGGGGGAAAGCTGGTGGGAAACAGTCTGGTGGGAAAGTCTGGGGGGAACAGTCTGGGGGGAACAGTCTGGTGGGAACAGTCTGGTGGGAAAAGTCTGGGGGGAACAGTCTGGGGGGAACAGTCTGGGGGGAACAGTCTGGGGTGAACAGTCTGGGGGGGGGCAGTCTGGGGGGGAACAGTCTGGGGGGAACAGTCTGATGGGAACAGTCTGATGGGAACAGTCTGGGGGGAACAGTCTGGTGGGGAACAGCCTGGTGGGAACAGTCTGATGGGAACAGTCTGGTGGGAACAGTCTGATGGGAACAGTCTGGGGGGAACAGTCTGGGGGGAACAGTCTGGGGGAACAGTCTGGTGGGAACAGTCTGGTGGGGAACAGTCTGGTGGGAACAGTCTGGTGGGAACAGTCTGGTGGGAACAGTCTGATGGGAACTGTCTGGGGGGAACAGTCTGATGGGAACAGTCTGGGGGTAACAGTCTGGGGGTAACAGTCTGGGGGGAACAGTCTGGTGGGAACAGTCTGGTGGGGAAACAGTCTGGTGGGGAACAGTCTGGTGGGGAACAGTCTGGTGGGAACAGTCTGATGGGAACTGTCTGGGGGGAACAGTCTGATGGGAACAGTCTGGGGGTAACAGTCTGGGGGTAACAGTCTGGGGGAACAGTCTGGGGGGAACAGTCTGGTGGGAACAGTCTGGTGGGGAACAGTCTGGGGAGGAACAGTCTGGTGGGGAACAGTCTGGTGGGAACAGTCTGATGGGAACAGTCTGGGGGAACAGTCTGGGGGGAACAGTCTGGTGGGAACAGTCTGGGGGGGAACAGTCTGATGGGAACAGTCTGGGGGAACAGTCTGATGGGAACAGTCTGGGGGAACAGTCTGGGGGAACAGTCTGGTGGGAACAGTCTGGGGGGAACAGTCAGGGGGGGGAACAGTCTAGGGGGAACATTCTGGGGGAACAGCCAGGGGGGACAGTCTAGGGGGAACATTCTGGGGGAACAGTCTGAGGGAACAGTCTGGGGGGCAGTCTGGGCGGGAACAGTCTGGGGGGACATTGTGGTGACATCACAAGAGATATGTTCCTAAAACACAAAAACTGTCCAGTTGTGCAGATGATTCTACAGTGTTTCTTATAGAAAACATTCATCTGACTTTACCTGAACACATTTCATCTGACTTTACTAGAACGTTACAGATGGAATGTTCTGCTGTTACAGATGGATCGCTCTGTTACAGATGGTGTGTTCTGTTGTTACAGATGGAATGTTCTGTTGTTACAGATGGAATGTTCTGTTACAGATGGAATGTTCTGCTGTTACAGATGGAATGTTCTGTTACAGATGGAATGTTCTGCTGTTACAGATGGAATGTTCTGTTGTTGCAGATGGAATGTTCTGCTGTTACAGATGGAATGTTCTGTTGTTACAGATGGAATGTTCTGTTGCTACAGATGGAACGTTCTGTTACAGATGGAATGTTCTGTTACAGATGGAATGTTCTGCTGTTACAGATGGAATGTTATGTTGTTGCAGATGGAATGTTCTGTTGCTACAGATGGAACGTTCTGTTACAGATGGAATGTTCTGTTACAGATGGAATAGGAATGTTCTGCTGTTACAGATGGAATGTTCTGTTGCTACAGATGGAACGTTCTGTTACAGATGGAATGTTCTGTTACAGATGGAATAGGAATGTTCTGCTGTTACAGATGGAATGTTCTGCTGTTACAGATGGAATATTCTGTTACAGATGGAATGTTCTGCTGTTACAGATGGAACGTTCTGCTGTTACAGATGGAATGTTCTGCTGTTACAGATGGAATATTCTGTTGTTACAGATGTTGTGCACAACATTTTAGTGAATGAGAGAGAGAGAGAGAGAGAGAGAGAGAGAGAGAGAGAGAGAGAGAGAGAGAGAGAGAGAGAGAGAGAGAGAGAGAGAGAGAGAGAGAGAGAGAGAGAGAGAGAGAGAGAGAGAGAGAGAGAGAGAGAGAGAGAGAGAGAGAGAGAGAGAGAGAGAGAGTGTGTGTGTGCTTAAGGTTGGATGCCAGACATTCCAGGATCTAATTTCTGCCTGCTGGCCCCAAAGAGGGAGAGCGATTCTGAAGGAAATGATCTCAACAGAGAAACATGTCCTCCTGCGTGCCTCCTTACCCCAATAGAATCCCCATACTTTATTAAAGACAGCGTCTCCATCCTAGAAGGAGATCAATCATTTCCAGCCCCAGAAATACTAGTCTGTGGTGACCTACTTCATCACTGACCTCAACCCAGAGTCTCTCAGGGCGATATATATAGATAGTGGGGGTGTATATAGATACTGGAGGGCTTGTAGTCTGGGCGTAGAGAGTATATAGATAGTGGGGGGGTTGTAGTCTGGGTGTAGAGAGTATATAGATACTGGAGGGCTTGTAGTCTGGGTATAGAGAGTATATATATACTGAAGGGCTTGTAGTCTGGGTATAGAGATAGTGGGGGGTTGTAGTCTGGGTGTAGAGAGTATATAGATACTGGAGGGCTTGTAGTCTGGGTATAGAGACAGTGGGGGGGGTTGTAGTCTGGGTATAGAGATAGTGGGAGGGTTGTAGTCTGGGTATAGAGATAGTGGGAGGGTTGTAGTCTGGGTATAGAGATAGTGGGGGGGTTGTAGTCTGGGTATAGAGAGTATATAGATAGTGGGGGGGTTGTAGTCTGGATATAGAGAGTATATAGATAGTGGGGGGGGTTGTAGTCTGGGTATAGAGAGTATATAGATAGTGAGGGGGGCTTGTAGTTTGGGTATAGAGAGTATATAGATAGTGGGGGTTGTAGTCTGGGTATAGACATAGTGGGGGGGTTGTAGTCTGGGTATAGAGAGTATATAGATAGTGGGGGGTTGTAGTCTGGATATAGAGAGTATATAGATAGTGGGGGTTGTAGTCTGGGTGTAGAGAGTATATAGATAGTGGGGGGGGCTTGTAGTCTGGGTATAGAGAGTAGTATATAGATAGTGGGGGTTGTAGTCTGGGTGTAGAGAGTATATAGATAGTGGGGGGGGGGCTTGTAGTTTGGGTATAGAGAGTATATAGATAGTGGGGGGGCTTGTAGTTTGGGTATAGAGAGTATATAGATAGTGGGGGTTGTAGTTAGATAGCTAGCTAACAGTATACTTTAATTTAACCAAATTAGAAACTTGTAATATCTGAAAATGTAGCTAGCCAGACTATCTTACCTGTCCGTATATATGGATGAATGCTTCTCCCTCTCTGTCATGGTTGCCTTTAGTTTGAAGATGTAATCCGGAGACAGGTGTTTTATACAACAGCCTTCTGTTCTCTCTCTTCTGTGTTGTTCTCTTTCCGACACCGTCTGCATATTTGCAATCAAACGTCACAATTTTCTCAATTTCCTCATATATCATATTCCACTGATTTCAAAACTCGTTTGCCCAGAAAGTGTAGAGCAACACTGATGCAGTTCTACTACGTGATATCTTTAAAAACATCTGTGTTAGAAAGGATTACCTACACATACTGACCAGCTCATATTATAGAAAGAAACGTGCTACATGGTAGACCAATCAGAACTCATTACCTCAGCCAATCAAAGGCTAGCAGGAAGGTTGCTTACTTTTCCTTTGCTAAATCAACTACGCTCGTAATTTAACATTTGTATTTTGTATTTACAGATGGCATACAAGTTTGTTATTAAGGCACATGAAAAGTTCACATGTTCCAGAAGATATTTCTGCCAAAAACGCATTTTGATTTTTAAAAAAGTTTAAATGTCTCTCCTGTGAAGTAGTGATGTGCGAAATATGCGTAGTTTCCTGAAACGAGTCACAACTGTGAAGCATCCACTTGGAGTTTCCACACACTACCAAATATGGTAGACAGAGGAAGCCCAGAGACCGGCAGTGGTAGAAGATGAAACGAGATGGATTTTTGCTGGCATTCTGCACATTTTCTCATTAATGAAACACTTGATCTAAATATATTTTTTTTCCCCAAAACTAAAATATGTAATGAACAGGTCTAAGTTTTATAGACTTTACCTTTTGCCAAAGTTTTTAAAAATGGTGTTGTTTAGAAAATAAAGTCAATGCTGTATGGCCAAACAACGGATTGACCATGCAGAGTTTCAGAATCAGAGATGGCAGAACTTCACTGATGTCAACTATACTGAAGAAAAACGTAAAAGCAACACGCAACAATTCTCTAATATTTTACTGAGTTACATTTCATATGAGGAAATCGATCAATTGAAATAAATTCATAAGGCTCTAATCTATAGATTTCACATGACTGGGAGTACAGATATGCATCTGTTGGTCCCAGATACATTTGTGACCACAATCTGACTCGTGCAGTGCAACACAACTCCTTCGCATCGAGTTGATCAGGATGTTGATTGTGGCCTGTGGAAGGTTGCAACACTCCTCTTCAGTGCCTGAGCGGAGTTGCTGGATATTGGCGGAAACTGGAACACGCTGTTG
The DNA here is from genome assembly GCF_023373465.1 of Oncorhynchus keta. NCBI lineage: Eukaryota > Metazoa > Chordata > Actinopteri > Salmoniformes > Salmonidae > Oncorhynchus > Oncorhynchus keta. The sequence continues at coordinate 667,117 of NC_068450.1, read as the reverse complement.
TACACATTGATCCAGTGCATCCCAAACAGTGTCAATGAGTGACATGTCTGGTGAGTATGCAGGCCATAGAAGAACTGGGACGTTTTCAGCTTCCAGGAATTGTGTAAAGATTGCTTGACATGGGGCCGTGCATTATCATGCTGAAACATGAGGTGATGGCGGCGGATGAATGACAAGACAATGGGCCGCAGGATCTCGTCACGGTATCTCTGTGCATTCAAATTGCCATCGATAAAATGCAATTGTCTTTGTTGTATGTAGCTTATGCCTGCCCCATACCATAACCCCACCATGGGGACCTCTGTTCACAATGTTGACATCAGCAAACACCATACCATAACCCCACCATGGGGCACTCTGTTCACAACGTTGACATCAGCAAACACCATACCATAACCCCACCATGGGGCCCTCTGTTCACAACGTTGACATCAGCAAACACCATACCATAACCCCCCCACCATGGGGCCCTCTGTTCACAACGTTGACATCAGCAAACTGCTCCCCCACACTACGACATACACGTGGTCTGCGGTTGTGAGGCTGGTTGGACGTACTGCAAAATTCTCTAAAACGGCATTGGAAACAGCTTATGTGTCACGTTCTGACCTTAGTTCCTTTATCATGTCTTTGTGTTACTTTGGTCAGGCGTGAGTTGGGGTGGGTAGTCTGTGTTCTTTTTCTATGTTGTATTTGTGTGTTTGGCCGGGTCTGGTTCTCAATCAGGGACAGCTGTCGATCGTTGTCTCTGACTGGGAACCATACTTAGGAAGCCTGGTTGTCTCTGACTGAGAATCATACTTAGGAAGCCTGGTTGTCTCTGACTGGGAATCATACTTAGGAAGCCTGGTTGTCTCTGACTGAGAATCATACTTAGGAAGCCTGGTTGTCTCTGACTGAGAATCATACTTAGGAAGCCTGGTTGTCTCTGACTGAGAATCATACTTAGGAAGCCTGGTTGTCTCTGACTGAGAATCATACTTAGGCAGCCTGGTTGTCTCTGACTGAGAATCATACTTAGGAAGCCTGGTTGTCTCTGACTGAGAATCATACTTAGGCAGGCTGGTTGTCTCTGACTGAGAATCATACTTAGGAAGCCTGGTTGTCTCTGACTGAGAATCATACTTAGGAAGCCTGGTTGTCTCTGACTGAGAATCATACTTAGGAAGCCTGGTTGTCTCTGACTGAGAATCATACTTAGGCAGCCTGGTTGTCTCTGACTGAGGATCATACTTAGGAAGCCTGGTTGTCTCTGACTGAGAATCATACTTAGGCAGCCTGGTTGTCTCTGACTGAGGATCATACTTAGGAAGCCTGGTTGTCTCTGACTGAGAATCATACTTAGGAAGCCTGGTTGTCTCTGATTGAGAACCATACTTAGGTAGCCTGGTTGTCTCTGACTGAGAATCATACTTAGGAAGCCTGGTTGTCTCTGACTGAGAATCATACTTAGGCAGCCTGGTTGTCTCTGACTGAGAATCATACTTAGGAAGCCTGGTTGTCTCTGATTGAGAACCATACTTAGGTAGCCTGGTTGTCTCTGACTGAGAATCATACTTAGGCAGCCTGGTTGTCTCTGACTGAGAACCATACTTAGGCAGCCTGGTTGTCTCTGACTGAGAATCATACTCAGGCAGCCTGGTTGTCTCTGACTGAGAATCATACTTAGGCAGGCTGGTTGTCTCTGACTGAGAATCATACTTAGGCAGCCTGGTTGTCTCTGACTGAGAATCATACTTAGGAAGCCTGGTTGTCTCTGACTGAGAATCATACTTAGGAAGCCTGGTTGTCTCTGACTGAGAATCATACTTAGGAAGCCTGGTTGTCTCTGATTGAGAACCATACTTAGGTAGCCTGGTTGTCTCTGACTGAGAATCATACTTAGGTAGCCTGGTTGTCTCTGACTGAGAATCAAACTTAGGAAGCCTGGTTATCTCTGACTGAGAATCATACTTAGGAAGCCTGGTTGTCTCTGATTGAGAACCATACTTAGGTAGCCTGGTTGTCTCTGACTGAGAATCATACTTAGGAAGCCTGGTGTTCTCTGACTGAGAATCATACTTAGGAAGCCTGGTTGTCTCTGATTGAGAACCATACTTAGGTAGCCTGGTTGTCTCTGACTGAGAATCATACTTAGGTAGCCTGGTTGTCTCTGACTGAGAATCATACTTAGGCAGCCTGGTTGTCTCTGACTGAGAATCATACTTAGGAAGCCTGGTTGTCTCTGACTGAGAATCATACTTAGGCAGCCTGGTTGTCTCTGACTGAGAATCATACTTAGGAAGCCTGGTTGTCTCTGACTGAGAATCATACTTAGGCAGGCTGGTTGTCTCTGACTGAGAATCATACTTAGGCAGCCTGGTTGTCTCTGACTGAGAATCATACTTAGGCAGCCTGGTTGTCTCTGACTGAGAATCATACTTAGGAAGCCTGGTTGTCTCTGACTGAGAATCATACTTAGGAAGCCTGGTTGTCTCTGACTGAGAATCATACTTAGGAAGCCTGGTTGTCTCTGACTGAGAATCATACTTAGGAAGCCTGGTTGTCTCTGACTGAGAATCATACTTAGGAAGCCTGGTTGTCTCTGACTGAGAATCATACTTAGGCAGCCTGGTTGTCTCTGACTGAGGATCATACTTAGGAAGCCTGGTTGTCTCTGACTGAGAATCATACTTAGGCAGCCTGGTTGTCTCTGACTGAGGATCATACTTAGGAAGCCTGGTTGTCTCTGACTGAGAATCATACTTAGGAAGCCTGGTTGTCTCTGATTGAGAACCATACTTAGGTAGCCTGGTTGTCTCTGACTGAGAATCATACTTAGGAAGCCTGGTTGTCTCTGACTGAGAATCATACTTAGGCAGCCTGGTTGTCTCTGACTGAGAATCATACTTAGGAAGCCTGGTTGTCTCTGATTGAGAACCATACTTAGGTAGCCTGGTTGTCTCTGACTGAGAATCATACTTAGGCAGCCTGGTTGTCTCTGACTGAGAACCATACTTAGGCAGCCTGGTTGTCTCTGACTGAGAATCATACTCAGGCAGCCTGGTTGTCTCTGACTGAGAATCATACTTAGGCAGGCTGGTTGTCTCTGACTGAGAATCATACTTAGGCAGCCTGGTTGTCTCTGACTGAGAATCATACTTAGGAAGCCTGGTTGTCTCTGACTGAGAATCATACTTAGGAAGCCTGGTTGTCTCTGACTGAGAATCATACTTAGGAAGCCTGGTTGTCTCTGATTGAGAACCATACTTAGGTAGCCTGGTTGTCTCTGACTGAGAATCATACTTAGGTAGCCTGGTTGTCTCTGACTGAGAATCATACTTAGGAAGCCTGGTTGTCTCTGACTGAGAATCATACTTAGGAAGCCTGGTTGTCTCTGATTGAGAACCATACTTAGGTAGCCTGGTTGTCTCTGACTGAGAATCATACTTAGAAGCCTGGTGTTCTCTGACTGAGAATCATACTTAGGAAGCCTGGTTGTCTCTGATTGAGAACCATACTTAGGTAGCCTGGTTGTCTCTGACTGAGAATCATACTTAGGTAGCCTGGTTGTCTCTGACTGAGAATCATACTTAGGCAGCCTGGTTGTCTCTGACTGAGAATCATACTTAGGAAGCCTGGTTGTCTCTGACTGAGAATCATACTTAGGCAGCCTGGTTGTCTCTGACTGAGGATCATACTTAGGAAGCCTGGTTGTCTCTGACTGAGAATCATACTTAGGAAGCCTGGTTGTCTCTGACTGAGAATCATACTTAGGCAGCCTGGTTGTCTCTGACTGAGGATCATACTTAGGAAGCCTGGTTGTCTCTGACTGAGAATCATACTTAGGAAGCCTGGTTGTCTCTGATTGAGAACCATACTTAGGTAGCCTGGTTGTCTCTGACTGAGAATCATACTTAGGTAGCCTGGTTGTCTCTGACTGAGAATCATACTTAGGCCGCCTGGTTGTCTCTGACTGAGAATCATACTTAGGCCGCCTGGTTGTCTCTGACTGAGAATCATACTTAGGCCGCCTGGTTGTCTCTGACTGAGAATCATACTTAGGCAGCCTGGTTGTCTCTGACTGAGAATCATACTTAGGCAGCCTGGTTGTCTCTGACTGAGAATCATACTTAGGCAGCCCGTTTTCCCAATTTTGGTTGTGGATGTTTGTTTTCTGTTTTGTGCGTATTCAGAACTGTTTCGTTCTCGCTCTTCATTGTTTTTGTCATTTCAGTGTTCAGTTTGTTTTGTTTATTAAAATTAACGCTTACCACGCTGCACCTTGGTCCTCCTCTCCCTTCACCAGATGAAAACCGTAACATTATGTTAGAGAAATGAACATTAAATCATCTGGTAACAGCTCTGTTGGACATTCCCGCAGTCAGTGTGCCAATTGCACGCTTCCTCAAAACTTGTGACATCTGTGGCCCAGCACAAGGTGCACCTTTGTAATGTTCATGCTGTTTAATCAGCTTCTTAATGTGCCACACCTGTCCGTTGGATGGATTATCTTGGCAAACTAGAAAATGCTCAATAACAGGGATGTAAACAAATCCAGACAAACAAAAATGGGTAATGGGTATGCCCTCAAAAAGATATCTCCTAAAGTTGACTTCATTATTCCATGTTTCTACATTATTTTCACTGCATCATGGATAAAGTACACAGACCTTGTGGCTTTACAGCCTTCAGTGTGTAAGTACTATTATATTTTAATTCAAAACAGCATTTATAAAGATCAAACCAATGAGCAGCAGGTGCTTCTAATCAGTGTTGCCACTCATCTGCCAATCAGGAATGTGGCTTTTCTCATCAAGTAAGCCACAAAGAGATACAGAATTGTAGGGTATGGGAGCAGGCACGAAGGGCAACTGACAAATCATCAGCCCCAGATACACCCAAATACATCAATTCATGAGATAGCCCATCGCGAAGGACATCAGGCACAGCCGCCATGAATATGTTGGGCCATAAACTATATGAGAAATCTGATATGGACAGTGTTCTTGTTTAACAGTCTACATTTGGCCTTTAAAGAAGGAGGTGAAATCTAAGTAGTGAGTAGTTTGGTTCATCAGGCTGACCTCCAGTCTTCATAGAGATTACTGAGTAGTTTGGTTCATCAGGCTGACCTCCAGTCTTCATGGAGAGATTACTGAGTAGTTTGGTTCATCAGGCTGACCTCCAGTCTTCATGGAGGAGATTACTGAGTAGTTTGGTTCATCAGGCTGACCTCCAGTCTTCATGGAGGAGATTACTGAGTAGTTTGGTTCATCAGGCTGTCCCCCAGTCTTCATGGAGGAGATTACTGAGTAGTTTGGTTCATCAGGCTGACCTCCAGTCTTCATGGAGGAGATTACTGAGTAGTTTGGTTCATCAGGCTGATCCTCCAGTCTTCATGGAGGAGATTACTGAGTAGTTTGGTTCATCAGGCTGACCTCCAGTCTTCATGGAGGAGATTACTGAGTAGTTTGGTTCATCAGGCTGACCCCCAGTCTTCATGGAGTAGATTACTGAGTAGTTTGGTTCATCAGGCTGACCCCCAGTCTTCATGGAGTAGATTACTGAGTAGTTTGGTTCATCAGGCTGATCCCCAGTCTTCATGGAGTAGATTACTGAGTAGTTTGGTTCATCAGGCTGACCCCCAGTCTTCATGGAGTAGATTACTGAGTAGTTTGGTTCATCAGGCTGACCCCCAGTCTTCATGGAGTAGATTACTGAGTAGTTTGGTTCATCAGGCTGACCTCCAGTCTTCATGGAGTAGATTACTGAGTAGTTTGGTTCATCATACTGATCCCCAGTCTTCATGGAGGAGATTACTGAGTAGTTTGGTTCATCAGGCTGACCTCCAGTCTTCATGGAAGAGATTACTGAGTAGTTTGGTTCATCAGGCTGACCTCCAGTCTTCATGGAGGAGATTACTGAGTAGTTTGGTTCATCAGGCTGATCCCCAGTCTTCATGGAGTAGATTACTGAGTAGTTTGGTTCATCAGGCTGATCCCCAGTCTTCATGGAGATTACTGAGTAGTTTGGTTCATCAGGCTGACCCCCAGTCTTCATGGAGGAGATTACTGAGTAGTTTGGTTCATCAGGCTGATCCCCAGTCTTCATGGAGATTACTGAGTGGTTTGGTTCATCAGGCTGACCTCCAGTCTTCATGAAGGAGATTACTGAGTAGTTTGGTTCATCAGGCTGACCCCCAGTCTTCATGGAGGAGATTACTGAGTAGTCTGGTTCATCAGGCTGACCTCCAGTCTCCATGGAGGAGATTACTGAGTAGTTTGGTTCATCAGGCTGACCTCCAGTCTTCATGGAGGAGATTACTGAGTAGTCTGGTTCATCAGGCTGACCTCCAGTCTTCATGGAGTAGATTACTGAGTAGTTTGGTTCATCAGGCTGACCTCCAGTCTTCATGGAGGAGATTATTGAGTAGTCTGGTTCATCAGGCTGACCTCCAGTCTTCATGGAGTAGATTACTGAGTAGTTTGGTTCATCAGGTTGACCTCCAGTCTTCATGGTTCATCAGGCTGACCTCCAGTCTTCATGGAGTAGATTACTGAGTAGTTTGGTTCATCAAGCTGACCTCCAGTCTTCATGGAGTAGATTACTGAGTAGTCTGGTTCATCAGGCTGACCTCCAGTCTTCATGGAGTAGATTACTGAGTAGTTTGGTTCATCAGGCTGACCTCCAGTCTTCATGGAGTAGATTACTGAGTAGTTTGGTTCATCAGGCTGACCTCCAGTCTTCATGGAGGAGATTACTGAGTAGTTTGGTTCATCAGGCTGACCCCCAGTCTTCAGGGAGATTACTGAGTAGTTTGGTTCATCAGGCTGACCTCCAGTCTTCATGGAGGAGATTACTGAGTAGTTTGGTTCATCAGGCTGACCTCCAGTCTTCATGGAGGAGATTACTGAGTAGTTTGGTTCATCAGGCTGATCCCCAGTCTCCATGGTTCATCAGGCTGACCCCCAGTCTTCATGGAGGAGATTACTGAGTAGTTTAGTTCATCAGGCTGACCCCCAGTCTTCATGGAGTAGATTACTGAGTAGTTTGGTTCATCATACTGATCCCCAGTCTTCATGGAGGAGATTACTGAGTAGTTTGGTTCATCAGGCTGATCCCCAGTCTTCATGGAGGAGATTACTGAGTAGTTTGGTTCATCAGGCTGACCTCCAGTCTTCATGGAAGAGATTACTGAGTAGTTTGGTTCATCAGGCTGACCTCCAGTCTTCATGGAGGAGATTACTGAGTAGTTTGGTTCATCAGGCTGATCCCCAGTCTTCATGGAGTAGATTACTGAGTAGTTTGGTTCATCAGGCTGATCCCCAGTCTTCATGGAGATTACTGAGTAGTTTGGTTCATCAGGCTGACCCCAGTCTTCATGGAGGAGATTACTGAGTAGTTTGGTTCATCAGGCTGATCCCCAGTCTTCATGGAGATTACTGAGTGGTTTGGTTCATCAGGCTGACCTCCAGTCTTCATGGAGGAGATTACTGAGTAGTTTGGTTCATCAGGCTGACCTCCAGTCTTCATGGAGGAGATTACTGAGTAGTTTGGTTCATCAGGCTGACCTCCAGGCTTCATGGCTCATCAGGCTGACCTCCAGGCTTCATGGAGGAGATTACTGAGTAGTTTGGTTCATCAGGCTGACCTCCAGTCTTCATGGAGGAGATTACTGAGTAGTTTGGTTCATCAGGCTGACCTCCGGTCTTCATGGAGGCGATTACTGAGTAGTTTGGTTCATCAGGCTGACCTCCAGGCTTCATGGCTCATCAGGCTGACCTCCAGGCTTCATGGAGGAGATTACTGAGTAGTTTGGTTCATCAGGCTGACCTCCAGTCTTCATGGAGGAGATTACTGAGTAGTTTGGTTCATCAGGCTGACCTCCAGTCTTCATGGGTCATCAGGCTGACCTCCAGTCTTCATGGTTCATCAGGCTGACCCCCGGTCTTCATGGAGGAGATTACGGAGTAGTTTGGTTCATCAGGCTGACCTCCAGTCTTCATGGAGTAGATTACTGAGTAGTTTGGTTCATCAGGCTGACCTCCAGTCTTCATGGAGTAGATTACTGAGTAGTTTGGTTCATCAGGCTGATCCCCAGTCTTCATGGAAATTACTGAGTGGTTTGGTTCATCAGGCTGTTCCCCAGTCTTCATGGTTCATCAGGCTGTTCCCCGGTCTTCATGGAGGAGATTACGGAGTAGTTTGGTTCATCAGGCTGACCTCCAGTCTTCATGGAGGAGATTACTGAGTAGTTTGGTTCATCAGGCTGACCTCCAGTCTTCATGGAGGAGATTACTGAGTAGTTTGGTTCATCAGGCTGACCTCCAGTCTTCATGGAGGAGATTACTGAGTAGTTTGGTTCATCAGGCTGTCCCCCAGTCTTCATGGAGGAGATTACTGAGTAGTTTGGTTCATCAGGCTGACCTCCAGTCTTCATGGAGGAGATTACTGAGTAGTTTGGTTCATCAGGCTGATCCCCAGTCTTCATGGAGGAGATTACTGAGTAGTTTGGTTCATCAGGCTGACCCCCAGTCTTCATTTTGAAGTTATTGAGAGATGATGAGGTTTTGGCAATGTGAAGATAAGAATTCCAGTAGTGTCGGATTCAATAGCCAGCCATTATTCTCTTTCACAGTCCTGATGGCGCTCATTACCAAAGAGACTCTCACTGAGTTAACACTTTCTAGTCTATGGCCAAATATTAGTTTCTTTCCATAGCAACAAAGAAGCACCATGAACAACAAACAATCAACAACAACAATTATAAAACACTGTAACTTTATCGGGAGATAAAAAGTGATGAAAAGTAGTATAGATTATACTGAAGTAAATTAGTCTAATATTTTCCAGGTGGTTCACAGCACCAAGCTGGTCAAGCTGGTCACAGGCTGTCAACATTAAGAGGCTACCATTTCCTCTTTCAACGGTTTGGACATTGTCTGTCACTGTGTTGACACACCAAACGGTGTGATCCTCCTCTCTGTCCTGTGTGTGATTTGACTGAAGGTTTTTTCTCACATTCGTCTGCTTCTAAAGATGGGCCAATGAGGTGACACACACACACACACACACACACACACACACACACACACACACACACACACACACACACATCTCCTCCTTATTCCTGTGACCTCATCCTTAACAACAGGAAGTGAAAAGACACAAAAGAACAGGAGGCTGGGAGGAGGATAAGTGGGGGGTGAAGAGGAGGGAGAGGAAGGGTGAACGGATGAGGGGAGAGAGAGAAAGGGGAGTAGCACATATGTCACCAAACTCCCAGCTTGTCTGTGGTTGGTTGGCGGGGTGAGCACTTCCCACCTGGCACATAGCATTCCGAACTCCCAGCTTGTCTGTGGTTGGTTGGCGGGGTGAGCACTTCCCACCTGGCACATAGCATTCGAACTCCCAGCTTGTCTGTGGTTGGTTGGCGGGGTGAGCACTTCCCACCTGGCACATAGCATTCTGAACTCCCAGCTTGTCTGTGGTTGGTTGGCGGGGTGAGCACTTCCCACCTGGCACATAGCATTCTGAACTCCCAGCTTGTCTGTGGTTGGTTGGCGGGGTAAGCACTTCCCACCTGGCACATAGCATTCGAACTCCCAGCTTGTCTGTGGTTGGTTGGCGGGGTGAGCACTTCCCACCTGGCACATAGCATTCTGAACTCCCAGCTTGTCTGTGGTTGGTTGGCGGGGTGAGCACTTCCCACCTGGCACATAAGCATTCCGAACTCCCAGCTTGTCTGTGGTTGGTTGGCGGGGTGAGCACTTCTCACCTGGCACATAGCATTCGAACTCCCAGCTTGTCTGTGGTTGGTTGGCGGGGTGAGCACTTCCCACCTGGCACATAGCATTCTGAACTCCCAGCTTGTCTGTGGTTGGTTGGCGGGGTGAGCACTTCCCACCTGGCACATAGCATTCCGAACTCCCAGCTTGTCTGTGGTTGGTTGGCGGGGTGAGCACTTCCCACCTGGCACATAGCATTCTGAACTCCCAGCTTGTCTGTGGTTGGTTGGCGGGGTGAGCACTTCCCACCTGGCACATAGCATTCCGAACTCCCAGCTTGTCTGTGGTTGGTTGGCGGGGTAAGCACTTCTCACCTGGCACATAGCATTCCGAACTCCCAGCTTGTCTGTGGTTGGTTGGCGGGGTGAGCACTTCCCACCTGGCACATAAGCATTCCGAACTCCCAGCTTGTCTGTGGTTGGTTGGCGGGGTAAGCACTTCTCACCTGGCACATAAGCATTCCGAACTCCCAGCTTGTCTGTGGTTGGTTGGCGGGGTAAGCACTTCTCACCTGGCACATAGCATTCCGAACTCCCAGCTTGTCTGTGGTTGGTTGGCGGGGTGAGCACTTGCCAGCTACCATTCTGAGAACCAGACAGCGCCGTGAAAAGATATTTGCCCCCTTTCTAATTTTCTCTACTTTTGTATATTTTTGATACCGAATGTTATCAGATCTTCAACCAACACCTGATATTAGATAAGGAACTCAGGGAACCTGAGTTTACAAATAACAACAACAAGTTGACTCAAGTTTGCCAGAAAAGCACCTGGATGGATCCCCAGTCTAGAACATAGAACATAGAACTAGAACATTTTCTGACAAGATAGAACTGTCAAAGGGGGCTGTCATTCTATCCAGGTCTGTACTCAAACAATTCAAACTTCTACTTCTAAAAATACACCTTTCCAGAAACAAGTCTCTCACTGTTGTTATAGACCCCCCCCCACCCACCCATCCCCCAGCTGTGCCCTGGATACCATATGTAAATTGATCGCCCCCATCTATCTTCAGAGTTCGCACTGTTAGGTGACCTAAACTGGGACATGGATCTCAGCGATGACTGCCTCATTGCCTGCGTGTGTACTGGGTCCTCTGTCAAACAACCACCCCTCATCACTGTCAAACGCTCCATAAAACACTACAGCGAGCAGGCCTTTCTAATGGACCTGGCCCGGGTATCCTGGAAGGATATTGACCTCATCCTGTCAGTAGAGGATGCCTGGTTGCTCTTCAAAAGTGCTTTCCTCACCATCCTAAATAAGCATGCCCCATTCAAAAATATAGAACTAAGAACAGATATAGCCCGTGGTTCACTCCAGACCTGTCTGCCCTTTACCAGCACAAAAACATCCTGTGGGGTTCTGCATTAGCATCGAATAGTCCCCGTGATATGCAACTTTTCAGGGAAGTCAGGAACCAATATACTCAGTCAGTTAGGAAAGCTAAGACTAGCTTTTTCAAACAGAAATATACATCCTGTAGCACTAATTCCAAAATGTTTTGGGAAACTGTAAAGTCCATGGAGAATAAGAGCGTCTCCTCCCAGCTGCCCACTGCACTGAGGCTTGGAAACACGGTCACCACCGATAAATCTACAATAATCAATCATTTCAATAAGCATTTTTCCACGGCTTGCCATGATTTCCACCTGGCTACCCCTACCCCGGCTAACATCTCAGCATCCCCTGCAGCAACTTGCCCAACCCCTCCCCCCATTCTCCTTCACCTAAATCCAGACAGCTGATGTTCTGAAAGAGCTGCAAAATCGGGATCCTACAAATCAGCTGTGCTAGACAATCTGGACCCTTTCATTCTAAAATTATCGTTGTGATTGTTGCAACACCTATTACTAGCCTATTCAACCTCTCTTTCATATCGTCTGAGATCCGCAAAGATTGGAAAGCTGTTCAAAGGGGTAGACACTCTAGACCCAAACTGTTATAGACCTATATCCATCATGCTCTGCTGCGGTTATTCCCCTCTTAAAAAGGGGAGACACTCTAGACCCAAACTATCCTACCCTGCCTTTCTAAAATCTTTGAAAGCCAAGTTAATAAACAGATCACTGAACATTTCAAATCCCACCGTACCTTTTCCACTGTGCAATCCAGTTTCCGAGCCAGTCACGGTGCACCTCAGCCACGCTCAAGGTCCTAAACGATATCATAACCGCCATCGATAAAAGACAGTACTGTGCAGCCGTCTTCATTGACCTGGCCAAGGCTTTCGACAATGTCAATCACCGCATTCTTATCGGCAGACTCAACAGCCTTGGATTCTCAAATGACTGCCTCGCCTGGTTCACCAACTACTTCTCAGATAGAGTTCAGTGTGTCAAATCAGAGGGCTTGTGGTCCAGACCTCTGGCAGCGTCTATGGGGTGCCACAGGGTTCAATTCTCGGGCTAACTCTTTTGTCTGTATATATCAATGATGGCGCTCTTGCTGTTCGTGATTCTATGATCCACCTCTACGCAGACGACACCATTATGTATACATCTGGCCCTTCTTTGGACACTGTGCTAACAAACCTCCAAACGAGCTTCAATGCCATACAACACTCCTTCCGTGGCCTCCAACTGCTTTTAAATGCTAGTAAAACTAAGTGCAACCGATTGCTGCCCGCACCCTCCCGCTCGACGAGCATCACTACTCTGGACGGTTCTGACTTAGAATATGTGGACAACTACAAATACCTAGGTTTCTGGTTAGACTGTAAACTCTCCTTCAAGACTCACATTAAGCATCTCCAATGCAAAATTAAATATTGAATTGGCTTCCTATTTCGCAACAAAGCCTCCTTCACTCATTCCGCCAATCATACCCTTGTAAAACTGACTATCCTACCGATCCTTGACTTCGGCGATGTCATTTACAAATAGCTACAAATAGCTATATACTACCCACCACTGCGACCTGTATGCTCGTTGGCTGGACCTCACTACATATCCGTTGCCAAACCCACTGGCTCCAGGTCATCTATAAGTCTTTGCTAGGCCGCCTTATCTCAGCTCACTGGTCAACAATAGCAGCACCCACCCGTATCACGTCCCATTATGTCTGGTGAAAACCAAAACACTGCATTCCACAGTAAGAACCTTATACCAACGGACAAGCATGGTGATGGTAGTGGGATGGTTTGGGGATGCGTTTCTAGAAGGAACCATGAATTCTGCTCCGTATCAGTGAATTCTACAGGAGAGTATCAGGTCATCTGTCTGTGAGCTGAAGCTGAACCACGGCTGGGTCATGCAGAAAGACAATGATCCAAAAACACACAATCAAGTCTACATGAAAATGGTTCAAAAGCAACACATTTGAAGTTTTGGAGTGGCCTAGTCAAAGTCTAGACTTAATCCCAAGTGAGACGTTGTGGCAGGACTTGAAACGAGCAGTTCATGCTAGACAACTGAGAGACTGATCAACAACTACAGGAAGTGTTTGGTTGGAGTCATTGAAGCTAAAGGTGGACTGACCAACAACTACAGGAAGTGTTTTGTTGGAGTCATTGAAGCTAAAGGTGGACTGATCAACAACAACAGGAAGTGTTTGGTTGGAGTCATTGAAGCTAAAGGTGGACTGATCAACAACAACAGGAAGTGTTTGGTTGGAGTCATTGAAGCTAAAGGTGGACTGATCAACTACAGGAAGTGTTTGGTTGGAGTCATCGCAGCTAAAGGTGGACTGATCATCAACTACAGGAAGTGTTTTGTTGGAGTCATTGAAGCTAAAGGTGGACTGACCAACAACTACAGGAAGTGTTCTGTTGGAGTCATTGATGCTAAAGGTGGACTGATCAACTACAGGAAGTGTTTGATTGGAGTCATTGAAGCGAAAGGTGGACTGACCAACAACTACAGGAAGTGTTTTGTTGGAGTCATTGAAGCTAAAGCTGGACTGATCAACTACAGGAAGTGTTTGATTGGAGTCATTGAAGCTAAAGGTGGACTGACCAACAACTACAGGAAGTGTTCTGTTGGAGTCATTGATGCTAAAGGTGGACTGATCCCGGGAATTGTAAACTATGGCGGGAACTTACAAGGACTCTACCAACTGGTGAGGGGACAGGGGTTCCACTTGGTACTACAGGAAGTGTTTGATTGGAGTCATTGAAGCGAAAGGTGGCACAACCAGTTATTGAGTCTAAGGGGCAATTACTTTTTCACACAGGGGCATTGGGTGTTGCATAATTTTGTGAATTAAATAAATAAAATAAGTATAATTATTTGTTGTTATTTGTAAACTCATGTTCCCTTTATCTAATATTAGGTTTTGGTTGAAGATCTGATAACATTCAGTATCAAAAATATGCAAAAGGACAGGGGTTCCACTGAGAGGAACTGGTCTTCCCTGGATAAAGGACAGGGGTTCCACTGAGAGGAACTGGTCTTCCCTGGATAAAGGACAGGGGTTCCACTGAGAGGAACTGGTCTTCCCTGGATAAAGGACAGGGGTTCCACTGAGAGGAACTGGTCTTCCCTGGATAAAGGACAGGGGTTCCACTGAGAGGAACTGGTCTTCCCTGGATAAAGGACAGGGGTTCCACTGAGAGGAACTGGTCTTCCCTGGATATAGGACAGGGGTTCCACTGAGAGGAACTGGTCTTCCCTGGATAAAGGACAGGGGTTCCACTGAGAGGAACTGGTCTTCCCTGGATAAAGGACAGGGGTTCCACTGAGAGGAACTGGTCTTCCCTGGATATAGGACAGGGGTTCCACTGAGAGGAACTGGTCTTCCCTGGATAAAGGACAGGGGTTCCACTGAGAGGAACTGGTCTTCCCTGGATAAAGGACAGGGGATCCACTGAGAGGAACTGGTCTTCCCTGGATATAGGACAGGGGTTCCACTGAGAGGAACTGGTCTTCCCTGGATAAAGGACAGGGGTTCCACTGAGAGGAACTGGTCTTCCCTGGATATAGGACAGGGGTATTGTATTCCTGCACTAGAAGACCTTACACACACACACACACGCGCACATGCACACACCCCTCCATCTCTCATTGGTCATGAGGAGAACAGAGGGCCAGGCGGACAGCAGAGGAGAAAGGGGACACAAGGCTCTTTAGTTTTCTTATGTTTACTTTTCACACTTTTCCCAAACGCTTTGCAGCTGCTCTTCTTTAGCCTCCAAAGGGGTGTGTGGAGGAGGGATGGGGAGGGGGCTCCTTAATATATGTGTGTGTGTGTGTGTGTTAATGGTACCCCAGACTGCTGCCAGCTTGGCCCGTGATCACTTCAGTGGGGAGAAGGGCAACACTGTGTTGTCTAAACAATGGGAGACATTAAAATGGATCCCATATGTCAGGCCCCAGGGATTCTATACAGGGGGAGTTCCGATGCAGTATAGGGAGATTCCATTGCATTAGAACCCAGCAGAATGTGTGGGGTCACAACTTGGAATGGGAACTTTACTTCACAAAGGAACCTCAGACCAGGCCATCTGCCTTCTTAGTATGTCAGATGTCTTCACATGTCCACAATCACGCCTTTGATTTTTGTAAAGATCGTCATCTGGATCAACATGTAAAAATAGAAATAGAACTTCCACTGATCCAGTTGATACCAACAAAATAAATGCTGTTTTGTTTCGTCTTGAACCTCAGAACAGGACACCTGACTTTCCAGGCACCAAAAATATACTAGGTAGGGGAACTATACTAGGTAGGGGAACTATACTAGGTATGGGAACTATACTAGGTAGGGGAACTATACTAGGTAGGGGAACTATACTAGGTATGGGAACTATACTAGGTATGGGAACTATACTAGGTAGGGGAACTATACTAGGTAGGGGAACTATACTAGGTATGGGAACTATACTAGGTATGGGAACTATACTAGGTAGGGGAACTATACTAGGTAGGGGAACTATGCTAGGTAGGGGAACTATACTAGGTATGGGAACTATACTAGGTAGGGGAACTATACTAGGTAGGGGAACTATACTAGGTAGGGGAACTATACTAGGTAGGGGAACTATACTAGGTAGGGGAACTATGCTAGGTATGGGAACTATACTAGGTAGGGGAACTATACTAGGTAGGGGAACTATACTAGGTAGGGGAACTATGCTAGGTAGGGGAACTATACTAGGTATGGGAACTATACTAGGTAGGGGAACTATACTAGGTATGGGAACTATACTAGGTAGGGGAACTATACTAGGTATGGGAACTATACTAGGTAGGGGAACTATACTAGGTAGGGGAACTATACTAGGTAGGGGAACTATACTAGGTATGGGAACTATACTAGGTATGGGAACTATACTAGGTAGGGGAACTATACTAGGTATGGGAACTATACTAGGTAGGGGAACTATACTAGGTATGTGAACTATGCTAGGTAGGGGAACTACAGTCTCCGAGGTAGGGGAACTATACTAGGTAGGGGAACTATGCTAGGTAGGGGAACTATACTAGGTATAGGAACTATACTAGGTAGGGGAACTATACTAGGTAGGGGAACTATACTAGGTAGGGGAACTATACTAGGTAGGGGAACTATACTAGGTATGTGAACTATGCTAGGTAGGGGAACTACAGTCTCCGAGGTAGGGGAACTATACTAGGTAGGGGAACTATGCTAGGTAGGGGAACTATACTAGGTAGGGGAACTATACTAGGTAGGGGAACTATACTAGGTAGGGGAACTATACTAGGTAGGGGAACTATACTAGGTATGGGAACTATACTAGGTAGGGGAACTACAGTCTCCGAGGTAGGGGAACTATACTAGGTAGGGGAACTATACTAGGTAGGGGAACTACAGTCTGCGAGGTAGGGGAACTATACTAGGTAGGGGAACTATGCTAGGTATGGGAACTATACTAGGTAGGGGAACTATACTAGGTAGGGGAACTATACTAGGTAGGGGAACTATGCTAGGTAGGGGAACTATACTAGGTAGGGGAACTATACTAGGTAGGGGAACTATACTAGGTATGGGAACTATACTAGGTAGGGGAACTATACTAGGTATGGGAACTATACTAGGTAGGGGAACTATACTAGGTATGGGAACTATACTAGGTAGGGGAACTATACTAGGTATGGGAACTACACTAGGTAGGGGAACTATAGTAGGTATGGGAACTATACTAGGTATGGGAACTATGCTAGGTAGGGGAACTATGCTAGGTAGGGGAACTATACTAGGTAGGGGAACTATACTAGGTATGAGAACTATGCTAGGTAGGGGAACTATACTAGGTAGGGGAACTATAGTAGGTATGGGAACTATACTAGGTATGGGAACTATACTAGGTAGGGGAACTATGCTAGGTAGGGGAACTATGCTAGGTAGGGGAACTATACTAGGTAGGGGAACTATAGTAGGTATGGGAACTATACTAGGTATGGGAACTATACTAGGTATGGGAACTATACTAGGTATGGGAACTATACTAGGTAGGGGAACTATGCTAGGTAGGGGAACTATGCTAGGTAGGGGAACTATACTAGGTAGGGGAACTATACTAGGTAGGGGAACTATACTAGGTAGGGGAACTATACTAGGTAGGGGAACTATACTAGGTAGGGGAACTATACTAGGTAGGGGAACTATACTAGGTATGGGAACTATACTAGGTATGGGAACTATATGGGAACTATACTAGGTAGGGGAACTATACTAGGTATGGGAACTATATGGGAACTATACTAGGTATGGGAACTATATGGGAACTATACTAGGTAGGGGAACTATACTAGGTAGGGGAACTATGCTAGGTATGGGAACTATATGGGAACTATACTAGGTATGGGAACTATACCAGGTATGGGAACTATACTAGGTATGGGAACTATACAGGAACTATACTAGGTATGGGAACTATACAGGAACTATACTAGGTATGGGAACTATATGGGAACTATACTAGGTATGGGAACTATACAGGAACTATACTAGGTATGGGAACTATATGGGAACTATACTAGGTATGGGAACTATACAGGAACTATACTAGGTAGGGGAACTATACTAGGTATGGGAACTATACTAGGTATGGGAACTATACTAGGTATGGGAACTATACAGGAACTATACTAGGTATGGGAACTATACTAGGTATGGGAACTATACAGGAACTATACTAGGTAGGGGAACTATACTAGGTATGGGAACTATACTAGGTATGGGAACTATATGGGAACTATACTAGGTAGGGGAACTATACTAGGTATGGGAACTATACTAGGTAGGGGAACTATACTAGGTATGGGAACTATACTAGGTAGGGGAACTATACTAGGTATGGGAACTATACTAGGTAGGGGAACTATACTAGGTATGGGAACTATACTAGGTAGGGGAACTATACTAGGTAGGGGAACTACAGTAGGTATGGGAACTACACTAGGTAGGTGGGAACTATACTAGGTATGGGAACTATACTAGGTATGGGAACTATATGGGAACTATACTAGGTAGGGGAACTATACTAGGTATGGGAACTATACTAGGTAGGGGAACTATACTAGGTATGGGAACTATACTAGGTATGGGAACTATACTAGGTATGGGAACTATACTAGGTAGGGGAACTATACTAGGTATGGGAACTATACTAGGTAGGGGAACTATACTAGGTAGGGGAACTATACTAGGTATGGGGAACTATACTAGGTATGGGAACTATACTAGGTATGGGAACTATACTAGGTATGGGAACTATATGGGAACTATACTAGGTATGGGAACTATATGGGAACTATACTAGGTAGGGGAACTATACTAGGTATGGGAACTATACTAGGTATGGGAACTATATGGGAACTATACTAGGTATGGGAACTATATGGGAACTATACTAGGTATGGGAACTATATGGGAACTATACTAGGTATGGGAACTATACTAGGTATGGGAACTATATGGGAACTATACTAGGTATGGGAACTATACTAGGTATGGGAACTATACAGGAACTATACTAGAGCGTTGGACTAGTAACCGAAAAGTTTGCAAGTTCAAATCCCGAGCTGACAAGGTACAAATATGTCGTTCTGCCCCTGAACAGGCAGTTAACCCACTGTTCCTAGGCCGTCATTGAAGATAAGATTTTTTCTAAACTGACTTACCTAGTTCAATAAAAAGAAATCCTATCTTTATGTATATAACATAGATTGTGGCTTATTTGGGTCTAATATATTGAAGACACAGTTCAGCAATGAAGTAGAAAAGACAAATTAGATTTATTCAGAGGTATCAAAAACAACTAACAAACATTTGCAAAAATAGATGTAAGAAATATATTACTTTAGATCAATAAATATCACATAGGTAATCAGACAGACAGCAGTCTCTGGTGAGTCTGATCCCCGTCTTAGTGCTTTAGGGGTTCTGACTCTCCCAGAGCTGTTAATAGTACAAATTGCTAACATAATTAGCATGCTAATAATGCTAACAGAGCTAGCTGCTAATAACAGTACATGATGTTAACAGAGCTAGCAGGCCAATAATGCTAACAGAGCTAGCAGCTGCTAACAGTACATGACGCTAACAGAATTAGCATGATGCTAACAGAGCTAGCGTTAGCTAACAGCTGCTAGCACTTCAGAGGCATAGTGGTGTGTCAGAGGTATCTGATGGTTGGTTGGCTGTTTCCTGCAATATTGTCAGGTTTTTCAGGGTCTCATGGTATTTTATAAAAGGCATACATTTGCATTTGAATGGGGCTTTCCAGTCCACTTTAAACTAAACCTTCTGGCACTTTCCGAGCCGGCCGGTTGGCCAGAGATCAGAGATACATTAATTGTTTGTCAACAATAAAGAGTCTGAGGAGTGATTTATCCAAACCGGTGTCGTTTGCCGAGGCATTAGCGGGATTCCCTCAGGAAGACAGTTTGTCTCTGTGTGAACAAAGCTGTGGGACATTGAAAGTAATTCATGATTCCTGAGAGTCTAGTTGGTAGCAATAAATATGACAACTGTCTGTGAGTGACCAAGGGAGGGTTTACTTGCCCATTTTGAGTTGTCAGGTCAACAACAAAAAAAACATGTGATTATCAAAAGCTGCCCGTCTCGTTAAATAACTTTGCATCTTTGACAACGATTCTTTGAACTACAACTTCTTCTCTTCATCCCATTAAAATACTTCTAAACTTCCTTTAAAGAATTGACCCTTTTCCCCCAGTCTCCTTCAGCCATTGACTTCTCTGTCTCTTCCTAGAAGTTGAGGTATTCTAGGCAGATCTGTGGGTATCATTCTCCTTCAGAAGAGGATGCTGCGATAACCATACTGTCATATTGGTAGCGAGAGAAACTCCTTTCAAGTCGATAGGGCAGATCTGTGGATTGAACCCATAAACTAGGCCACTTGGTTCGTCTCTCCAAAATTGAGCCCTTTTGTCCTGTGATGCCAGGATCACTTCTTTATGACCTTTACACCAGGAAGGGCAACAATGAGGGTTCCATCAGTTCTAGAGCTCAATGTCTATTCAAAACTCAATGATTAATCACCTGTAGTTGAGTGACACTGACAGTACATGGTCAATGACCCTGTCACGACTAATATTGTTACAGTACAGGCACAACGACTCGACACCAATAGTGATAGTTCAGTTCAAGTCCAGGCTAAGACAGACAGCCCTCCATCTGATCCTACTCTTCCCCCTAGCAGCTTGGTGAGGTGGTGATGGGGCTGTGGAGGAAGGAGAGCTGTCCGTGTCCAGCAGAGCCGTGGACGGGGATAGACACGGGGAAGTTAAAGACCGTACTGCTCTTCCCCAGGGCAGGACTCCCGGCTTCCGACGAGCAGGATGAAGTAGCCAGGAGCTGGGACTCAAACCGTAGCAGTTGGCCCATGAAGCTGAAGTTAGGACTGATGATGCTGCGGCGTTGCTTGACGAACTCAAAGGCCTCGTCCAGCTTCACGCGGTTGGTCCTCATCAGGTAGGCCAGACAGATGGTGGCGGAGCGGGAGATGCCGGCTTGGCAGTGGACAAACACACGACCTCCTTTATTACGGATGGAGTCTACAGGAGAGAGAGAGAAGGAGAGGGGAGATTAGTACAACTATGTATCAATACAACATATTCAACTTAGTTCTTCTGTAAGTGTGAGACAGTTGTATAAGTTATTGGCAGATTTCTGAAAGGTTTCTCTTGACTGTGTTAGAATACCAATACCATCGGTCCTTTGTGTTGCTCAGTTGGTAGAGCATGGTGCTTGTAATAACAGGGTAGTGTGTCAGATTCCCGGGACCAAACGTACGTAAAATGCACGCACACATGACTGTAAATGTATGTAGTTCTGTCCTTGAGCTGTTCTTGTCTATTAATGTTCTGTATTATGTCATGTTCTGTGTGGACCCCAGGAAGAGTAGCTGCTGCTTGAGGAACAGATAATGGGGATCCTTATAAAATACCAACAGCCAATGGGGATCCTAATAAAATACCAACAGCCAATGGGGATCCTAATAAAATACCAACAGCCAATGGGGATCCTAATAAAATACCAACAGCCAATGGGGATCCTAATAAAATACCAACAGCCAATGGGGATCCTAATAAAATACCAACAGCCAATGGGGATCCTAATAAAATACCAACAGCCAATGGGGATCCTAATAAAATACCAACAGCCAATGGGGATCCTAATAAAATACCAACAGCCAATGGGGATCCTAATAAAATACCAACAGCCAATGGGGATCCTAATAAAATACCAACAGCCAATGGGGATCCTAATAAAATACCAACAGCCAATGGGGATCCTAATAAAATACCAATCGCTTTGGATATAGGTGGTAGATAACTGGCATATATCACCATTGCCTAGCTGTTGCCACAGCAGTTATACTAACAAGTAGCTGTTGCCACAGCAGTTATACTAACAAGTAGCTGTTGCCACAGCAGTTACATTAACAAGTAGCTGTTGGTATAGAAGTTATACTAACAAGTAGCTGTTGGTATAGAAGTTACATTAACAATGCTTCCCAGCTGGAAAAGTTGGCACATTTATTTTCAGTTTACAATGACCTGCCTATGAACAACTGCCTTTCAGTTTACAACGACCTGCCGTCTCTACACTCTAACCACTAAGCTAACCTGTCGTCTCTACGCTCTAGCCACTAGGCTAACCTGCCGTCTCTACGCTCTAACCACTAGGCTAACCTGTTGTCTCTACGCTCTAGCCACTAGGCTAACCTGCCGTCTCTACGCTCTAACCACTAGGCTAACCTGCCGTCTCTACGCTCTAGCCACTAGGCTAAACTGCCGTCTCTACGCTCTAACCACTGGGCTAACCTGCCGTCTCTACACTCTAACCACTGGGCTAACCTGCCGTCTCTACACTCTAACCACTGGGCTAACCAGTTGTCTCTACGCTCTAACCACTAGGCTAACCTGCCGTCTCTACGCTCTAACCACTAGGCTAACCTGCCGTCTCTACGCTCTAGCCACTAGGCTAAACTGCCGTCTCTACGCTCTAACCACTGGGCTAACCTGCCGTCTCTACACTCTAACCACTGGGCTAACCTGCCGTCTCTACACTCTAACCACTGGGCTAACCAGTTGTCTCTACACTCTAACCACTAGGCTAACCTGCCGTCTCTACACTCTAACCACTGGGCCACCCCATTTATTATGACAACATTTTGTGATGTTTTTGTTCACATTGGACTTTGTTAAGGGTTTTTCCGGTTGTTCGGGCACACAAAATGTTGTTCTCAAGGCAAGCAGAAGTTGAACATCCTCTTTGCTCAGTCAGTAGGCCTACTGAACCACAGCAGGAAGTGACCAACATCCTCTTTGCTCAGTCAGTAGGCCTACTGAACCACAGCAGGAAGTGACCAACATCCTCTTTGCTCAGTCAGTAGGCCTACTGAACCACAGCAGGAAGTGACCAACATCCTCTTTGCTCAGTCAGTAGGCCTACTGAACCACAGCAGGAAGTGACCAACATCCTCTTTGCTCAGTCAGTAGGCCTACTGAACCACAGCAGGAAGTGACCAACATCCTCTTTGCTCAGTCAGTAGGCCTACTGAACCACAGCAGGAAGTGAACAATCGAAAAGTAGGTTATTTCAGTTGCAAATCACCCTCCATAGTGTTGCTAAATAATGGTGTTGCTAACTAATGGTGTTGCTAACGGCCCCAAGTCATTAATCCAGGAAGAGGGCAGTTAGATGGTTCTGTGGGGGGGTGGGGGTGTGATCAGCGGAGCTATTCCCCAAGGAGAGGGGGGCAGACGGGGACAAAGGGGGGTTGGCTGCCCCCCTGCTGGGGTTATTAATCTGGGAGAAAGGCCGGCCGTGAGCCTGGTGGAGAAAACTACCTTTTGTCCCGACAAAACAAAGAGATGGAGGGGAGAGGGAGCTGCATTCAACCACCAGCCTCTCTCTGGGTGCACCCCAAATGGCTCCCTATTCCCTATATAGTACACTACTATAGACCAGAGCCCTGTGGAACCATATTCCCTATATAGTACACTACTATAGACCAGAGCCCTGTGGAACCATATTCCCTATATAGTACACTACTATAGACCAGAGCCCTGTGGAACCATATTCCCTGTATAGTACACTACTATAGACCAGAGCCCTGTGGAACCATATTCCCTATATAGTACACTACTGTAGACCAGAGCCCTGTGGAACCATATTCCCTATATAGTACACTACTATAGACCAGAGCCCTGTGGAACCATATTCCCTATATAGTACACTACTATAGACCAGAGCCCTGTGGAACCATATTCCCTATATAGTGCACTACTTTAGAGCAGGGCATTGTACTATAAAGGGAATAAGATGCCATTTGGGACCTCTCTCTGGCTGCCTGCTACAAAAGCAGAGGCCGCCTGGGTCTGTTGGGTCTGCTTGGTGGCTCCCACATGAAAAGGGACAACCTCTTTAAACTGGGGGGGGTCTAGTAGAGGGGTGGATGGGCTGTGATGATGTCACCACCATTGTGGTGGAGCAGGGAGTCCTGGATCAGACAGTTGCTCTGGGTTTGGAAGGAACTTTTTTCAATTTAAATCCAAGACGTTGAAAGGAGGAGAGGAGAGAGAGATGGAGAGAGGGAGGGGGTTGGCTGTTGAGAGGGAGGGGGTTGGCTGTTGAGAGGGGGGGTTGGCTGTTGAGAGGGAGGGGGTTGGCTGTTGAGAGGGAGGGGGTTGGCTGTTGAGAGGGAGGGGGGGGGTTGGCTGTTGAGAGGGGGGGGAGGGGTTGGCTGTTGAGAGGGGGGAGGGAGGGGGTTGGCTGTTGAGAGGGGGAGGGAGGGGTTGGCTGTTGAGTTGTAGTTGTTTGTTTTTCCCTGCCAAGCCAATAGCTTCTATGACTACAGCTGTGGTTGCCTTGCTTGGTGATTGTGTCCTATGTTTGACAGTTATCTAGAGCTATGAGAGAATTCAAACTGAACTAGGTAGCGACTTACAACGACTGTGATATTGTGACCTGCGCAAAGCATCAATGCTTTCACATCCCACATCTGTTTTGTAGTGAATTCTTCTTTCATAACCCATTAAAGTCCTCAACTGAAAGGTGCCTAATGTGCAGAGTATCAACATCTCCAAATCCCATTTTATTAGGGGGTGCAATCATACATAGAACCTTACGGCTGAACCCAGAACCTTATGGCTCTGAACTATCTGGGTTCAGCCGTAAGGTTCTGACACTTCTGAATTTGACATGTTCCGTAACGATTTAAATAAATAAATAATAATAATAATAATAATATATGCCATTTAGCAGACGCTTTTATCCAAAGCGACTTACAGTCATGTGTGCATACATTCTACGTATGGGTGGTCCCGGGAATCGAACCCACTACCCTGGCGTTACAAGCGCCATGCTCTACCAACTGAGCTACAGAAGAACCACTAAATGAAAGAGTAACACTATTTTACCCAGATTGATCATCAGACAAATGACTGTCGTCACTGAACAACGATGTGACAACATAATTTACTTTATGATGTCTTGACAGTGTTGTTTTGTTGTTCGCGTGCCATTATTGATGGCTAGACTATAGCCTAGACCAGCCTAGACCTCCCTTAGATGGAGGTGGCAAAGACATTCTCATTGGTCCGTCTGTATTCATTCAGGCTTGCGATTGGATTGAAGACCTGAGAGCTCAAATGGTTGAATGCTGATAAACATTTCAACTAGAATGTTCTGTTTTTTTCCCACCTAAAATGTACCTTGAAAAATATCAAACTTCACAGATATATGAAGAAAACATCTAAAGATCAGTTAAATGTGAATAGCAATTGTTTTGACAAACATCTCAGATAGAACCTTATAGTTCCAAGGTCTCAATATGTTTTCTTACCCAGCTACCTGAAGCTGAATAGACTGTCAGTCGCTCTGAATAGGAATGTCTACTAAATGACCTTAATGTAAAGACACTCACCGATAAACTCTATCGCCTCATTGAACCAGGAGGAGATATCAGCCTTGTGGTTGTCCTCTACGGGGATACTCTTGTACTGGAAGGACTCTTCAAAGTGGTTGGGGCAGTTAGCTGATACGTTGATGAGAGCAGTGATACCCAGCATGTCTATCATGTCCTTTCTGGAGGCATGGTAGGCACTGCCCAGGTAGAGGAAGGGAAGGATCTCCACTGGACCCCCCTGGAGAGGAGGAGAGGAACAGGACCGACAACAGTCAACCACCACAGTAAAGATAGTCTAAGATGTCCACATCTATAGTTTGATGACACATTGACATTGTTTTGAGAGTAATAACATGTCACAGTGTTATTGGAGAAGGTGATGAAGATACGAACAGAAAACAATGTCATATCCTATCAATACTTACACCTGTATGTAGCCTACACCTGTATGTAGCCTACACCTGTATGTAGCCTACACCTGTATGTAGCCTACACCTGTATGTAGCCTACACCTGTATGTAGCCTACACCTGTATGTAGCCTACACCTGTATGTAGCCTACCAAATTGAGGTTAGTTTAAGACGGCAGAATATATTGTTTTTGACGACACACTGACGTTGGTTTATTTATTATAAAGGCAAAAGTGCTGTTAAACAGTAATAACATAGAAAAGCCATGTTTTAAAGAAAACCAACCTGGTCATAGAGCGGTGTACTGCATGGACTGCAGCCGGGCTCGGCGCTGTCTGGACGGGCGCTAAGGGGCAGACTGAGTCCCTGTGGAGCTGACGGCTTGGTACACATCTCTGGATACTCCGAGGAGAACGTGTCAAAACCACCTAAACAATGACAAGATAGGACGTAAGGATACTGTTGTTACCATAGTTATAAACAGTGACAGCTGTAAAGCGGTTATTTTGGATCAGTCTGTGTTGGATAACTGACGCAGGCCTACACTATGGCATCTGTTGTACGCCGTTCGTTATTACCACGAGGCCGTAAACAATATAGAAATAAGCTACTATAATACGTTTATAACAAATCAAATAAATGTACCTGTGAGAAAGAAGACACGGGCTCCACACGGGTCTCGGCACAGAGCTGTCACCGCGAGCATTAGAGTCCCGTCCTTCTTCACTTGGCCGAAGTCTAAACTCCGATCATCCAGAAACACTACCGACTGATACTCCCCGGAGAGGAGCCGGTTCCGCGTGTCCTCGTTGGGCACGATGTGTCCCACCCCCAGCCCCCCTCTGGCCCTCCGGCGGACTATAGTACTGAAGCGGACGTTGGTGGACCCGGGGATGTGAGAGGAGTTGAAGGAGAAGAATGAGCGGCAGTCCAGGACCAGACAGCCCGGGTCTTCCCCCTCCAGCAGCCCGCGGAGGGACATGGCATCGATGCTGGGGACTTCCATTATCACCATAGTAGGAGGGCGGCGGGCGGAATATGGCAAATAAAACCCTGGGTGTCGGTGTCACCTGCTCCTATAGAAACTGGTTTTATAATTATCTTAATTCACAAG
>NC_068450.1:622983-635483 GCF_023373465.1 Oncorhynchus keta | reverse complement strand
GAATAGGTCTACCATAGGGCCCCGGGCTAAAGAAGTGCACTATATAGGGAATAGGTCTACCATAGGGCCCCGGGCTAAAGAAGTGCACTATATAGGGAATAGGTCTACCATAGGGCCCCGGGCTAAAGAAGTGCACTATAAAGGGAATAGGGTTCGATAGGGCTCTGGGCTAAAGTAGTGCACTATATAGGGAATAGGTCTACCATAGGGCTCTGGGCTAAAGTAGTGCACTATATAGGGAATAGGTCTACCATAGGGCTCTGGGCTAAAGTAGTGCACTATAAAGGGAATAGGGCTCTGGTCTAATGTAGTGCACTATATAGGGAATAGGGTTATATAGGGCTCTGGGCTAAAGTAGTGCACTATATAGGGAATAGGGCTCTGGTCTAAAGTAGTGCACTATATAGGGAATTAGGTCTACCATTTGTGACACAGACTCTGTGTAGCTGTCACTACGGTCATCCCTGTTCATTTACCGTCACCATCGCCCCGGGCAACAGCCCGGTGAGTGGGTGGGAAAACACATGGCTATACCCAGGCTTCTGCTAACCACAGCATCACAACACCATGGGTACATCCTAAATATTGCATCCTTTTCCCTATATAGTGCACTACTTTAGCCCAGAGCCCTATGGTAGACCTTTTCCCTATATAGTGCACTACTTTAGCCCAGAGCCCTATGGTAGACCTTTTCCCTATATAGTGCACTACTTTAGCCCAGAGCCTTATGGTAGACCTATTCCCTATATAGTGCACTAGAGCCCATAGGCCTCTGCTATTTAGGACGTAGTTGTCATAACAGCACCGGGTTGTGGTCAAATGATTTTCTCTTTCTCACAGTTTCTGTGTGGTGATGACCCCCCCCCCCTCCCCTGAGGTTTTTCTTTAGTTTAGTCTTGTAGATATGAAGAGGCTTTGTTGTTGAATTTAATAGTTTTTTTTTTTTAGATAATGAACGGGACCATTTCTATTAGATGTCGGTTTACACACGCAGCAGTTCTTCTGTGGGTTTCCAGCGCTAGATATGTAGGTATAGAGATATTATTATACACACATATCAATACAATACACTTCATAGACTCATTCACGTGCAGCTTAGCCAACAATACCTACATTTCTGTCCTTTGCTACTTTTATTGACCAATCAATCACACACACAAAAGAGGACTTCTTCATTTTGCCATAAGAGGCTGTGAGTGAAGGGGCCTACCCATAGAGGCTGTGAGTGAAGGGGCCTACCCATAGAGACTGTGAGTGAAGGGGCCTACCCATAGAGGCTGTGAGAAGGGGCCTACCCATAGAGGCTGTGAGTGAAGGGGCCTACCCATAGAGGCTGTGAGAAGGGGCCTACCCATAGAGGCTGTGAGTGAAGGGGCCTACCCATAGAGGCTGTGAGTGAAGGGGCCTACCCATAGAGACTGTGAGTGAAGGGGCCTACCCATAGAGGCTGTGAGTGAAGGGGCCTACCCATAGAGGCTGTGAGAAGGGGCCTACCCATAGAGGCTGTGAGTGAAGGGGCCTACCCATAGAGGCTGTGAGTGAAGGGGCCTACCCATAGAGGCTGTGAGTGAAGGGGCCTACCCATAGAGGCTGTGAGTGAAGGGGCCTACCCATAGAGGCTGTGAGAAGGGGCCTACCCATAGAGGCTGTGAGAAGGGGCCTACCCATAGAGGCTGTGAGAAGGGGCCTACCCATAGAGGCTGTGAGTGAAGGGGCCTACCCATAGAGGCTGTGAGAAGGGGCCTACCCATAGAGGCTGTGAGTGAAGGGGCCTACCCATAGAGGCTGTAAGTGAAGGGGCCTACCCATAGAGGCTGTGAGTGAAGGGGCCTACCCATAGAGGCTGTGAGAAGGGGCCTACCCATAGAGGCTGTGAGAAGGGGCCTACCCATAGAGGCTGTGAGTGAAGGGGTCTACCCATAGAGGCTGTGAGAAGGGGCCTACCCATAGAGGCTGTGAGAAGGGGCCTACCCATAGAGGCTGTGAGTGAAGGGGTCTACCCATAGAGGCTGTGAGTGAAGGGGCCTACCCATAGAGGCTGTGAGTGAAGGGGCCTACCCATAGAGGCTGTGAGTGAAGGGGCCTACCCATAGAGGCTGTGAGTGAAGGGGCCTACCCATAGGGGCTGTGTGAAGGGCCTACCCATAGAGGCTGTGAGAAGGGGCCTACCCATAGAGGCTGTGAGTGAAGGGGCCTACCCATAGAGGCTGTGAGAAGGGGCCTACCCATAGAGGCTGTGAGTGAAGGGGCCTACCCATAGAGGCTGTGAGAAGGGGCCTACCCATAGAGGCTGTGAGAAGGGGCCTACCCATAGAGGCTGTGAGAAGGGGCCTACCCATAGAGGCTGTGAGAAGGGGCCTACCCATAGAGGCTGTGAGAAGGGGCCTCCCAGGACAGATTTCTCCTCAACCACAGAATCACAAGACAACAATATCCTAACAGTAGCAGGATGTGGTCAAAGGATTTTCTCACAGTCAGCTGACGTGATCCCAGAAGTCATTTCTTTTTGGTTTTGTGAACATGACGTTTTCCATAATTCAACTGACTATTTGATGATAATGAACAACACAACGTCATAACAGTAGATGGTCGTATCTTTCTCACGGTGCTCTCCGTAGTCGTAGCGGCTTTCGTCGTCGGACGAGGAAGAGTCGTCAGACCAAAGTTTGTTTGTTTATTGAACTGAACACTAATAGAAAATAACAAGAGAATAAATGAAACCGAAACAGTCCCATAAGGTGCAAACACTGATACAGAAAATAACTACCCACAAAAACCCCTGTGGGAAAAGGCTCCCTAAGTATGGTTCTCAATCAGAGACAACCAGGCTCCCTAAGTATGATTCTCAATCAGAGACAACCAGGCTCCCTAACTATGGTTCTCAATCAGAGACAACCAGGCTACCTAAGTATGGTTCTCAATCAGAGACAACCAGGCTCCCTAAGTATGGTTCTCAATCAGAGACAACCAGGCTACCTAAGTATGCTTCTCAATCAGAGACAACCAGGCTCCCTAACTATGGTTCTTAATCAGGGACAACCAGGCTACCTAACTATGGTTCTCAATCAGGGACAACCAGGCTGCCTAAGTATGGTTCTCAATCAGAGACAACCAGGCTACCTAACTATGGTTCTCAATCAGAGACAACCAGGCTACCTAACTATGGTTCTCAATCAGGGACAACCAGGCTGCCTAAGTATGGTTCTCAATCAGAGACAACCAGGCTACCTAACTATGGTTCTCAATCAGAGACAACCAGGCTACCTAACTATGGTTCTCAATCAGGGACAACCAGGCTACCTAAGTATGGTTCTCAATCAGAGACAACCAGGCTACCTAACTATGGTTCTCAATCAGAGACAACCAGGCTACCTAACTATGGTTCTCAATCAGAGACAACCAGGCTACCTAAGTATGGTTCTCAATCAGAGACAACCAGGCTACCTAAGTATGGTTCTCAATCAGAGACAACCAGGCTACCTAACTATGGTTCTCAATCAGGGACTACCAGGCTACCTAACTATGGTTCTCAATCAGAGACAACCAGGCTACCTAAGTATGGTTCTCAATCAGAGACAACCAGGCTACCTAACTATGGTTCTCAATCAGAGACAACCAGGCTACCTAAGTATGGTTCTCAATCAGAGACAACCAGGCTACCTAACTATGGTTCTCAATCAGGGACTACCAGGCTACCTAACTATGGTTCTCAATCAGAGACAACCAGGCTACCTAAGTATGGTTCTCAATCAGAGACAACCAGGCTACCTAACTATGGTTCTCAATCAGAGACAACCAGGCTACCTAACTATGGTTCTCAATCAGAGACAACCAGGCTACCTAAGTATGGTTCTCAATCAGGGACAACCAGGCTACCTAAGTATGGTTCTCAATCAGGGACAACCAGGCTACCTAAGTATGGTTCTCAATCAGGGACAACCAGGCTACCTAAGTATGGTTCTCAATCAGAGACAACCAGGCTACCTAAGTATGGTTCTCAATCAGAGACAACCAGGCTACCTAAGTATGGTTCTCAATCAGAGACAACCAGGCTACCTAAGTATGGTTCTCAATCAGAGACAACCAGGCTACCTAACTATGGTTCTCAATCAGAGACAACCAGGCTACCTAAGTATGGTTCTCAATCAGAGACAACCAGGCTACCTAACTATGGTTCTCAATCAGAGACAACCAGGCTACCTAAGTATGGTTCTCAATCAGAGACAACCAGGCTACCTAAGTATGGTTCTCAATCAGAGACAACCAGGCTACCTGAAGTATGGTTCTCAATCAAAAACATAGAAAAAGACAACCAGGCTACCAAACTAAAAGGAACATGATTCTCAAACTAAAGACATAGAATGCCAGGCACACCCTACCAAACTAAAAGTATGGTTCACACCCTCAAACTAAAAGGAACATAGAATGCCAGGCTGACCAAACTAAAAGTTCTCAATCAGACACCCTGACCAAACTAAAAGGAACATAGAATGCCCACCGTAACACCCTGACCAAACTAAAAGGAACATGGTTCACACCCTCAAACAAAGGACATAGAATGCCCAGGTCACACCCTACCAAACTAAAAGGAACATGGTTCTCAATCAGACCAAACTAAAAGAACAACCAGGCACACCTAAAACTAAAAGGAACATAGAACGTTCACACCCTCCAAACAAAAGGAACATACCCCAGGCTGCCAAACTAAAGTATGGTTCTCAATCAAACTAAAAGGAACAACCCCACCGTAGTCACACCTGACCAAACCAAAACATAGAAATACACACCCTGAAAACATAAAAAACAGGAACATAGAATGCCCAAAAGGAACCCCAATCACACCCTGACCAAACTAAAAGGAACATAGAATGCCCACCGTAGTCACACCCTGACCAAACTAAAAGGAACATAGAATGCCCACCGTAGTCACACCCTGACCAAACTAAAAGGAACATAGAATGCCCACCGTAGTCACACCCTGACCAAACTAAAAGGAACATAGAACGCCCACCGTAGTCACACCCTGACCAAACTAAAAGGAACATAGAACGTCCACCGTAGTCACACCCTGACCAAACTAAAAGGAACATAGAATGCCCACCGTAGTCACACCCTGACCAAACTAAAAGGAACATAGAATGCCCACCCCAATCACACCCTGACCAAACTAAAAGGAACATAGAACGCCCACCGTAGTCACACCCTGACCAAACTAAAAGGAACATAGAACGCCCACCGTAGTCACACCCTGACCAAACTAAAATAGAGACATTAAAAAGCTCTCTACGGTCAGGGCGTGACAGTAGTCTGAGCTGTGACCGTGGTCAGATGGACTCAGATATTATTTTTGTTTTGTTTTGTGAATATGACACAAGAGGAGGCTTTACGGTTGAATTCAATTGATTATATTTAGATAAGGAATGTGTCAGTTTCGTTTCAAAAAGGTCTTGAGCCTGAACATCAAACATAATAACTGTACAGAGTTAGTCTGTGCTGCTGTTCCATTTTTCTACAGTCTTGATATTTGGGGCAGTAACTCACAGCACAACAAACACAATAGATCCAGTAGGCTTCAACGCGTGTGTGTGTTGGACTCTCACTAATTCCTGCCCCAGATGTTATGCAGGACGAGGGTTCTGGTTCAACAGAATCACCAATCTGCCATTGTGTGGGCGAGGGTTCTGGTTCAACAGAATCACCAATCTGCCATTGTGTGGACGAGGGTTCTGGTTCAACAGAATCACCAATCTGCCATTGTGTGGAGGAGGGTTCTGGTTCAACAGAATCACCAATCTCACCATTAGGCTACCTGCTCTAACCAGTAGGCTACCTGCTCTCACCAGTAGGCTACCTGCTCTAACCATTAGGCTACCTGCTCTAACCACTAGGCTACCTGCTCTAACCACTAGGCTACCTGCTCTAACCACTAGGCTACCTGCTCTCACCACTAGGCTACCTGCTCTAACCACTAGGCTACCTGCTCTAACCACTAGGCTACCTGCTCTCACCACTAGGCTACCTGCTCTCACCACTAGGCTACCTGCTCTAACCACTAGGCTACCTGCTCTCACCACTAGGCTACCTGCTCTAACCACTAGGCTACCTGCTCTAACCATTAGGCTACCTGCTCTCACCATTAGGCTACCTGCTCTTACCACTAGGCTACCTGCTCTCACCACTAGGCTACCTGCTCTCACCATTAGGCTACCTGCTCTAACCAGTAGGCTACCTGCTCTAACCACTAGGCTACCTGCTCTCACCAGTAGGCTACCTGCTCTAACCATTAGGCTACCTGCTCTAACCACTAGGCTACCTGCTCTAACCACTAGGCTACCTGCCTCTCACCACTAGGCTACCTGCTCTAACCACTAGGCTACCTGCTCTAACCACTAGGCTACCTGCTCTCACCACTAGGCTACCTGCTCTAACCACTAGGCTACCTGCTCTAACCACTAGGCTACCTGCTCTCACCACTAGGCTACCTGCCTCTCACCACTAGGCTACCTGCTCTCACCACTAGGCTACCTGCTCTCACCACTAGGTTACCTGCTCTCACCACTAGGCTACCTGCTCTCACCACTAGGCTACCTGCTCTCACCAGTAGGCTACCTGCTCTAACCACTAGGCTACCTGCTCTCACCAGTAGGCTACCTGCTCTAACCACTAGGCTACCTGCTCTAACCACTAGGCTACCTGCCTCTCACCACTAGGCTACCTGCTCTAACCACTAGGCTACCTGCTCTAACCACTAGGCTACCTGCTCTCACCACTAGGCTACCTGCCTCTCACCACTAGGCTACCTGCTCTGACCACTAGGCTACCTGCTCTAACCACTAGGCTACCTGCCTCTCACCATTAGGCTACCTGCCTCTCACCACTAGGCTACCTGCTCTCACCACTAGGCTACCTGCTCTCACCACTAGGTTACCTGGTCTGCTCTAACCACTAGGCTACCTGCCTCTAACCACTAGGCTACCTGCTCTAACCACTAGGCTACCTGCTCTAACCACTAGGCTACCTGCTCTCACCACTAGACTACCTGCTCTCACCACTAGGCTACCTGCTCTAACCACTAGGCTACCTGCTCTCACCACTAGGCTACCTGCTCTAACCACTAGACTACCTGCATCATGAGATAAATAAGTTGCGATCTGGAACATAATGAGGGAATCTTTTATTTTGTTTATACGTCCTCTCTGTACTTCCTTAGTGTGGACCTTTTCCATCCACACTAACATTTCAGTATTGTTCTACTGTCTTTGGTTTCATTTAAAAGAACGGAAATAGTATCGTACATCGAAGGAAGGGAATTCAACAAAATCCCAAACTGACGTAAACCCGGTAACGATGAATAACCGGTAGTAGAAGAGACATCTGTGTTGCGCTATCCCGTTAACTAAATAGTTTTAAAATACCCATCTGAAACGTGGTGGTTTTCCATGTAAGAAGGCGAGTAAAGGACTTTGGTTCATAATTCGCAGGTTTAAATGATACTCGTTGTATTTTGGATTATGTTCTGTGTATAGACAGAATCCCCAGTTATCTTCTCGTTCCAGCAAAATTAGCGGTGTGATTGACGCTACATTGTTTACAGCAGTTGTTATATTGTATCCGAGGGCAGTGGCTCACATGCAATTTAACGCGTCAGTATATTGTCCAAAAAGTATACCCGCTTTGCCTGAAGAGATGCCCGTTCAGACGAACTATTTACCATCTAGGCTAAAGGCACCCAAACTTTTCATTTTGAAATAAAACCCAATAGGCTTTTACATTACACATATCCAATTACTTTCCTCCCTTTTGTTGGCCAATGAATATCAGCAATTTTTTTCTCTGTCATTTCCTATTCTTTCATGATTCTACTTCAGTGCATGAAGGAGAGATGCTGAGGATTCATCTGTAGGAAGTAGAGTACTGGTTCATTCTCTGTTGGACCGACAGCTCTACGTGACTGCAGTCACGCACCCTGGTATACCAGCCTGGTGTCATAGACTAGACGTAACATTGTAAACGTAAATCCCCCAACGAATTTAGTATGATATGTTACGTTTGGTATGGCTACATAAGACAGATGGTTACACAAATGTAGGGTGATTGGTCGGGGAAGGGGGGTGGGTGTGTTCAAATCTCATCAAAGACAACTTTAGAATTTAAGCAACTTTGCAACTACTTTGAATTTTAGCAAACCCTTCCCCTAACCTTAACCCTTCACCGAACCCTTTAACCTAGCTCCTAAACTTAACCCTAAACTTAACCCATAGCCGAGCTAATATTACCCAGCTGGCCAATGTTAGCCATCAAGCTAGAATTTGTAAAATAAAGTATGTTTTGCAAATTTGTAGCATATTGTACGTTTTGCAAATATGTAACATGTAACATATTATACAAAATAGGTGATGGACATCCACAAATGAATACATACCATATGAAATGTAACGTATCATACTAAACGGAGTCTCGGATTTTCTTACAGAATAATACGAAATGCTCTGAGACCAGGCTGGGTATACTGTTCCAAAGCACACAGCCATTGTTTGCACACAGCTGGTCATCATGGCTGGGATGTGCCTGGCTGCCTGAGCTGTAGGAACGGCTTCAAGTTGCTTCATCAAGGTAATCATTCTACCCCACACAAGACCCTGATGAGTATATGTACGTCACTACAGACTCTGGTTCGATTCCAGGCTGTTTTCCAACTGTCCGTGATTGGGACTCCTATAGGGCGGCACACAATTGACCCATCGTCGTTAGGGTTTACCGCCATTGTAAATAACAATTTGTTCTTAATTAACTGACTTGCCGAGTTAAATAAAGGTTTATATATATTTTGTATACATATACACACTACCGTTAAAAAGTTTGTGGTCGCTTAGACATTTAATTGTTTTTTGTCCATTAAAATGACATCAAATTGATCAGAAATACAGTGTAGACATTGTTAATGTTGTAAATGACTATTGTAGCTGGAAACGGCTGATTTAAAAAAAATGGAGTATCTACATTGGTGAACAGAGGCCCATTATCAGCAACCATCACTCCTGTGTTACAACGGCACGTTGTGTTAACTAATCCAAGTTCATCATTTTAAAAGGCTAATTGATCATTAGAAAAGCCTTTTGCAATTATGTGAGCACAGCTTAAAACAGTTGTTCTGATTTAAAGAAGCAATAAATCTGTCCTTCTTTAGACTTGTTGAGTATCTGGAGCATCAGCAATTGTGGGATCGATTACAGGCTCAAAATGGCGAGAAACAAAGACCTTTCTTCTGAAACTCGTCAGTCTATTATTGTTCTGAGAAATGAAGGCTATTCCATGAGAGAAATTGCCATTGATCTCGTACAGCGCTGTGTACTACTCCCTTCACAGAACAGTGCAACCTGGCTCTAACTAGAATAGAAAGAGTGGGAGGCCCCAGTGCACAACTGAGCAAGCAGACAAGTACATTAGTGTGTCTAGTTTCAGAAACAGACGCCTCACAAGTTCTCAACTGGCAGCTTCATTAAATAGTACCCGCAAAACACCAGTCTCAACGTCAAGAGCGGAGGTGACTCCGGGATTCTGGCCTTCTAGGCAGAGTTACAAAGTAAAAGCCACATCTTTGTGGGCAAAAGAACACAGACACTGGACAGAGGAACTCTGCCTAGAAGGCCAGCGTCCCGGAGTCTCCTCTTCACTGTTGACATTGAGACTGGACAGAGGAACTCTGCCTAGAAGGCCAGCATCCCGGAGTCGCCTCTTCACTGTTGACATTGAGACTGGACACAGGTAACCAGGACAGTTACCAGGACAGTTATCAGGACAGTAACCAGGACAGTAACCAGGACAGTTATCAGGACAGTAACCAGGACAGTTATCAGGACTGTAACCAGGACTGTAACCAGGACAGTTATCAGGGCAGTAACCAGGACAGTTATCAGGACAGTAACCAGGACAGTAACCAGGACAGTTATCAGGACAGTAACCAGGACTGTAACCAGGACAGTTATCAGGACAGTAACCAGAACAGTTATCAGGACAGTTATCAGGACTGTAACCAGGACAGTTATCAGGACTGTAACCAGGACAGTTATCAGGACTGTAACCAGGACAGTAACCAGGACTGTAACCAGGACAGTAACCAGGACAGTTACCAGGACAGTTATCAGGACTGTAACCAGGACAGTAACCAGGACAGTTACCAGGACAGTTACCAGGACAGTTACCAGGACAGTTATCAGGACTGTAACCAGGACAGTTATCAGGACAGTTAGAGTGTAGAGGTGGCAGGTAGCCTAGTGGTTAGAGTGTAGAGGTGGCAGGTAGCCTAGTGGTTAGAGTGTAGAGGTGGCAGGTAGCCTAGTGGTTAGAGCGTAGAGGTGGCAGGTAGCCTAGTGGTTAGAGTGTAGAGGTGGCAGGTAGCCTAGTGGTTAGAGTGTAGAGGTGGCAGGTAGCCTAGTGGTTAGAGTGTAGAGGTGGCAGGTAGCCTAGTGGTTAGAGTGTAGAGGTGGCAGGTAGCCTAGTGGTTAGAGCGTTGGGCCAGTAACCGAAAGGTTGTTGGATCAAATCCCAGAGCTGACAAGGTCGTTCTGCCCCTGAACAAGGCAGTTAACCCTCTGTTCCTAGGCCAAGAATTTGTTCTTGCCTCGTTAAATAAATGTTAATTCAAATTGGGCCATCGCATCACCCTTTTAGGGGTATAAAGCAATAATGGTTGTTTGCACAGAGAGCAGCTCTGGTAGCTTGCCAACAATACATGGATGTAGCTATTATTGTGTCTCACAGATGGCTATTCTAGCTAGAGATTTTACAGCAACCCACAATCAGATTTATTTTCCTGTTGCGCAAGTTTAGCTTTTTGGCATAGACAGCTCTCACTACAATCAAAACAAAAAACTTGCGCCGCGCAACAGGAAGTAGTTAAGGGCCAAAATTCAACAAGCAACAGTTCTACAATTTCTGTCAGAAAGTTCTGGAAAGATCTGAGTTTACTATGAGTTGAGAACAAAACCAACTCCTAGAAAACACTGTCTTGTCCCTCCTGGACAAAACCAACTCCTAGTAAACACTGTCTTGTCCCTCCTGGACAAAACCAACTCCTAGTAAACACTGCCTTGTCCCTCCTGGACAAAACCAACTCCTAGTAAACACTGTCTTGTCCCTCCTGGACAAAACCAACTCCTAGTAAACACTGTCTTGTCCCTCCTGGACAAAACCAACTCCTAGTAAACACTGCCTTGTCCCTCCTGGACAAAACCAACTCCTAGTAAACACTGTCTTGTCCCTCTTGGACAAAACCAACTCCTAGTAAACACTGCCTTGTCCCTCCTGGACAAAACCAACTCCTAGAAAACACTGCCTTGTCCCTCCTGGACAAAACCAACTCCTAGTAAACACTGTCTTGTCCCTCCTGGACAAAACCAACTCCTAGTAAACACTGCCTTGTCCCTCCTGGACCTCTGGACAAGAGAAATACCTATATTTATTACTACAGCTCAGCATTCAACACCATTGTGCCCTCCAAGCTCATCACTAAGCTCCGGTTGTGTACACCTGTCACCTGGTCAGCTGTCACCTGGTCAGCTGTGGCTGTGGCTGAAACAGTCCAATCCACCAGTTTTGAAGGGGTGCCCACATATAATATATATATATTAGTTATAGTCTGACATTGCTCGTTCTGATATTTCTTATTTCTGTCCTTCCTGTTACACCTGGTGCTGTAGATGTCCTGGGGGGCAGTGTGGCCCCGATGATGCAATATGGAGCCCAGTGGACTCCGCCCCGTGTGGAGCTCGGTCATGTGCCGAGGACGCCTGTTGGCCCGGTCATGTGCCGAGGACACCGTTGGCTCGGTCATGTGCCGAGGACGCCCGTTGGCTCGGTCATGTGCCGAGGACGCCCGTTGGCTCGGTCATGTGCCGAGGACGCCCGTTGGCTCGGTCATGTGCCGAGGACGCCCGTTGGCTCGGTCATGGACGGAGTCGGCTGAGCTCCATATGGGGTGTTGGACTCGTAACCTAAAGGTTGTTGGATCGAATCATCTGAGCTGACAAGGTACAAATCTGTCGTTCTGCCCCTGAACAGGCAGTTAACCCACTGTTCCTAGGCCAGTTAACCCACTGTTCCTAGGCCAGTTAACCCACTGTTCCTAGGCCAGTTAACCCACTGTTCCTAGGCCAGTTAACCCACTGTTCCTAGGCCGTCATTGAAAATAAGAATTTGTTCTTAACTGACTTAAATAAAGGTTACATTTAACACGAACAAAAACGTTTAAAAAACTGGACACCAACTGGAAAGCGCAAGAGAGCCAGGCCAAAAACAACATGGCAAATAATGTCTGGCTATTACAAGAGAACATAATGTCCTCTTGGCCTGGTTCTGAGGCAATACCAGAGTCCTTACAACACTGAAGAGAACAGCTTGGGGAGGAATAGAGATGGAGGTTACGGAGGGGAGGAGGGAGAGCGCCACAGGGGTAAGTAGTGTACTGTTTTACTATGAGGCAAGACCAGACTCAGGCAAGG